>NC_053028.1:612273473-612573473 GCF_003073215.2 Triticum urartu
TGTCACCTCCATAACCGAGAAACATTTCCTTATTCCACTAAGGATATTTTTGACCGTTGTCTAGTGATCCACTCCTGGATCACTATTGTACCCCCTTGCCAAACTTATGGTGAGGTACACAATAGGTCTGGTACACAGCATGGCATACTTTGTAGAACCTATGACCGAGGCATAGGGAATGACTTTCCATTCTCTTTCTATTTTCTACCGTGGTCGGGTTTTGAATCTTTACTCAACTTCACACCTTTCAACACAGGCAAGAACTCCTTCTTTGACTGTTCCATTTTGAACTACTTCAAAATCATGTCAAGGTATGTACTCATTGAAAATATATCAAGCGTCTTGATCGATCTCTATAGATCTTGATGCTCAATATGTAAGTAGCTTCACCCAGGTCTTTCTTTGAAAAACTCCTTTCAAACATTCCTTTATGCTTTCCAGAAAATTCTACTTATTTCCGATCAACAGTATGTCATTCACATATACTTATCAGAAATGTCGTAGTGCTCCCACTCACTTTCTTGTAAATACAGTCTTCACCGCAAGTCTGTATAAAACCATATGCTTTGATCACTTTATCAAAGTATATATTCTAACTCCGAGATGCTTGCACCAGTCCATAGATGGATCGCTGGAGCTTGCTCACTTTGTTAGCACCTTTAGGATCGACAAAACCTTCTGGTTGCATCATATACAACTCTTCTTTGAGAAATCCATTAAGGAATACAGTTTTGACATCCATTTGCCAGATTTCATAAAATGCGGCAATTGCTAACATGATTCGGATAGACTTTTAAGCATCAATACGAGTGAGAAAATTTCATCGTAGTCAACACCATGAACTTGTCGAAAACATTTTTGCGACAATTCGAGCTTTGTAGATAGTAACACTACTATCAGCGTCTGCCTTCCTCTTGAAGATCCATTTATTCTTAATGACTCACCGATCAACGGGCAAGTCAATCAAAGTCCATACTTTATTCTCATACATAGATCCCATCTCAGATTTCATGGCCTCAAGCCATTTCGTGGAATCTGGGCTCATCATCGCTTCCTCATAGTTCATAGGTTCGTCATGGTCTAGCAACATGACTTCCAGAAAGGATTACTGTACCACTCTGGTGCGGACCATACTCTGGTTGTCCTAAGAGGTTCGGTAGTAACTTGATCTTAAGTTTCATGATCATCATCATTAGCTTCCTCACTAATTGGTGTAGAGATCACTAGAACTGATTTCTGTGATGAACTACTTTCCAATTCAGGAGAAGGTACAATTACCTTATCAAGTTATACATTCCTCCCAATCACTTCTTTCGAGAGAAACTTCTTCTCTAGAAAGGATCCACTCTTAGCAACAAAGATATTGTCTTTTGGATCTGTGATAGAAGGTGTACCTGTCGTGGGAACGATTCCGACAATAAGAGAGGGGTAGGATAAAGGAGCATGATCTATCGAGATGCAAATGGGTGACACGGTGGTTTTAGCGAGTTCGGGCCTCTCACGGTGGAGATAACAACCCTACGTCTCGTGCTCCAGAGAGGCTTTGTTTTATCTGAGTATGTATCCGGAGATTACAATGTGTGTTTGAGAGAGAGAGAGGAGAGCGGATCTCCATGCCTGAGCTATGTCCTGAGACTAATGGTGAGAAAGAGAGAGAGGTGGCAGAAAAAAAAGCCCCCCAGTCTAGCGGTGGGGGTGGCTTATATAGAGTGCGCCACCCCCTCACCTCCTATGTTACAAAGTGGGGGCGTTAATGCCATAACTCAGCCTACTACTAATATGATGCTTCGAGTGCCTTGTCGACTGCTGGTCTTCGCATATCCGAGTGAGATCAGGTGCTCCGAGTGGAATGAGTTGGTCGAGTGGAGTGCTATGCTCCGAGTGGTTGTCGCCGTCCGAGTGACTTTCAAGTTGCGGTACATCTAGACGGCGATCTGGCCCAGGGGCCCAGTACAAAGTATATGGTGTCCATGGGTAGGGCCTTTAGGTCAGGCCTGTTACCCTACCCCCAATACATGTCCTCGTCAGTACCCAATAGTTTCTTTTGGGTATCCTATGAAGACGCACTTATCCGATTTAGGTTTGTGCTTATCTGGCTGAAACTTTTTCACATAAGCATCACAACCCCAAACTTTAAGAAACGATAGTTTTGGTTTCTTGACAAACCATAGTTCATACGGTGTCATCTCAACCGATTTAGATGGTGCCCTATTTAACGTGAACGCAGTTGTCTCTAATGCATAACCCCAAAACGATAGCGGTAAATCAGTAAGAGACATCATAGATCGCACCATATCTAGTAAAGTGCGATTACAACGTTCGGACACACCATTACGTTGTGGTGTTCCAAGTGGCGTGAATTGCGAAACTATTCCGCATTGTTTCATATGAAGACCAAACTCGTAACTCAAATATTCTCCTCCACGATCAGATTGTAGAAACTTTATTTTCTTGTTACGATGATTTTCCACTTCACTCTAAAATTCTTTGAAGTTTTCAAAATTTTCAGACTTATGTTTCATCAAGTAGATATACCCATATCTGCTCAAATCATCTGTGAAGGTCAGAAAATAACGATAACCGCCGCGAGCCTCAACACTCATCGGACTGCATACATCAGTATGTATTATTTCCAATACGTCAGTTGCTCGCTCCATTGTTCCAGAGAACGGAGACTTAGTCATCTTGCCCATGAGGCATGGTTTGCAAACATCAAGTGATTCATAATCAAGTGATTCCAAAATCCTATCATCATGGAGTTTCTTCATGCGCTTTACACCAATATGACCTTAAAGGCAGTGCCACATATAATTTGCACTATCATTATTAACTTTGCATCTTTTGGCTTCAATATTATAAATATGTGTGTTACTACGATCGAGATTCAATAAACGATTCACCTAGGGTGTATGACCTCAGAAGGTTTTATTCATGTAAACAGAATAACAATTATCGTTGACTTAAATGAATAACCGTATTGCAATAAACATGATCCAATCATATTATGCTTTACGCAAACACCAAATAACATTTATTTTAGGTTTCACACTAATCCCGAAGGTAAAGGGAGTGTGTGATGGTGATCTTATCAACCTTGGAATCACTTCCAACTCACATCATCACCTCGCCCTTAACTAGTCTTTGTTCATTCTGCAACTCCCGCTTCAAGTTACTACTCTTAGAAACTGAACTAGTATCAAATACCGAGGGGTTGCTATAAACACTAGTAAAGTACACATCAATAACATGTATATCAAATATACCTTTGTTCACTTTGCCATCCTTCTTATCCGCCAAGTATCTAGGGCAGTTCCACTTTCAGTGACCATTTCCTTTGAAGTAGAAGCACTCAGTTTCAGGCTTGGGTCTAGCTTTGGGCTTCTTCATGGGAGTGGCAACTTGCTTGCCATTATTCTTGAAGTTCCCTTTCTTCCCCTTGCCCTTTTACTTGAAACTAGAGGTCTTGTCAACCATCAACACTTGATGCTTTTCTTTTTTTTCTACCTTCATCGATTTCAGCATCATGAAGAGCTTGGGAATCGTTTCCGTTATCCCTTGCATTTTATAGTTCATCACGAAGTTCTAATAACCTGGTGATAGTGACTAGAGAACTCTGTCAATCACTATCTTAACTGGAAGATTAACTCCCTACTTGATTCAAGGGATTGTAGTACTCAGACAATCTGAGCACATGCTCACTGGTTGAGCTATTCTCCTCCATCTTGTAGGAAAAGTACTTGTCAGAGGTCTCATACCTCTCGACTCGGGCATGAGTCTGAAATACCAATTTCAGCTCCTGGAACATCTTATATGTTCCATGGAATTCAAAACATTTTTGACGTCCCGGTTCTAAGCCGTAAAGCATGGTGCACTGATACGTCTCCAACGTATCTATAATTTTTGATTGCTCCATGCTATAATATCTACTATTTTGGACATTATTGGGCTTTATTATCCACTTTTATATTATTTTTGGGACTAACCTATTAACTGGAGGCCCAGCCCAGAATTTTTGTTTTTTTGCCTATTTTAGGGTTTCGAAGAAAAGGAATATCAAACGGAGCCAAAACCCTAATTACATCGCCGCAACCTTCTGTATCCACGAGATCCCATCTTGGGGCCTGTTCCGGAGCTTCGCCGGAGGGGGCATCCATCACGGAGGGCTTCTACATCAACACCATAGCCTCTCCGATGAAGTGTGAGTAGTTTACCTCAGACCTTCGGGTCCATAGTTATTAGCTAGATGGCTTCTTCTCTCTTTTTGGATCTCAATACAATGTTCTCCCCTCTCTTGTGGAGATCTATTCGATGTAATCTTATTTTTGCGGTGTGTTTGTTGAGACCGATGAATTGTGGGTTTATGATCAAGATTATCTATGAACAATATTTGAGTCTTCTCTGAATTCTTTTACGTATGATTGGTTATCTTTGCAAGTCTCTTCGAATTATCAGTTTGGTTTGGCCTACTAGATTGATCTTTCTTGCAATGGGAGAAGTGCTTAGCTTTGGGTTCAATCTTGCGGTGTCCTTTCCCAGTGACAGTAGGGGCAGCAAGGCAAGTATTGTATTGTTGCCATCGAGGATAACAAGATGGGTTTTTTTTATCATATTGCATGAATTTATCTCTCTACAACATGTCATCTTGCTTAAGGCGTTACTCTGTTTTCATGAACTTAATACTCTACATGCATGTTGGATAGCGGTCGATGAGTGGAGTAATAGTACTAGATGCAGGCAGGAGTCGGTCTACTTGTCTCGGACGTGATGCCTATATACATGATCATAGCTAGATATTCTCATAACTATGCTCAATTCTATCAATTGCTCAACAGTAATTCGTTCACCCACCGTAAAATAATTATGTTCTTGAGAGAAGCCACTAATGAAACCTATGGCCCCCGGGTCTATCTTCATCATATTAATCTTCCAATGCTTAGTTATTTCCTTTGCTTTTTACTTTGCTTTTATTTTACTTTGCATCTTTATCATAAAAATACCAAAAATATTATCTTATCATATCTATCAGATCTCACTCTCGTAAGTGACCGTGAAGGGATTGACAACCCCTTATCGCGTTGGTTGTGAGGAGTTATTTGTTTTGTGTAGGTACTAGGGACTTGCGTGCAGCCTCCTACTGGATTGATACCTTGGTTCTCAAAAACTGAGGGAAATACTTACGCTACTTTGCTGCATCATCCTTTCCTCTTCAAGGAAATCCAACGCAGTGCTCAAGAGGTAGCAAGAAGAATTTCTGGCGCCGTTGCCGGAGAGTCTACGCAAAAGTCAACATACCAAGTACCCATCACAACCCTTATGTCCCACATTACATTATTTGCCATTTGCCTCTCGTTTTCCTCTCCCCCACTTCACCCTTGTCGTTTTATTCGCCCTCTCTCTCTATCCTCCCTCTCTTTCTCTATTTGCCTCTTTTTGCCTGCTTGCTTTTTGTTTGCTTGTGTGTTGGATTGCTTGCTTGTCACGATGGCTCAAGATAACACTAAATTGTGTGACTTTACCAATACAAACAACAATGATTTTATTAGCACTCCGATTGCTCCTCTTACCGATGCTGAATCTTGCGAAATTAATGCCGCTTTGCTGAATCTTGTCATGAAAGATCCGTTTTCCGGCCTTCCTAGTGAAGATGCCGCTACCCATCTAAATAGCTTCGTTGATTTGTGTGATATGCAAAATAAGAAAGATGTGGACAATGATATTGTTAAATTGAAGCTATTTCCTTTTTCGCTTAGAGATCATGCTAAAGCTTGGTTTTCGTCTTTGCCTAAAAATAGTATTGATTCTTGGAATAAGTGCACAGATGCTTTTATCTCTAAGTATTTTCCTCCCGCTAAGATCATCTCTCTTAGAAACGATATTATGAATTTTAAGCAACTTGATCATGAACATGTTGCACAAGCTTTGGAGAGGATGAAATTAATGATACGTAATTGCCCTACTCATGGTTTGAATTTGTGGATGATTATACAAAAAATTTATGCCGGATTAAATTTTGCATCTAGAAATCTTTTAGATTCAGCCGCGGGAGGAACTTTTATGGAAATCACTTTAGGAGAAGCAACTAAACTCCTAGATAATATTATGGTTAATTATTCTCAATGGCATACTGAAAGATCTACTAATAAAAAGGTGCATGCGATAGAAGAAATTAATGTTTTGAGTGGAAAGATGGATGAACTTATGAAATTATTTGCAAGTAAGAGTTTCTCTTATGATCCTAATGATATGCCCTTATCTACTTTGATTGAGAATAATAATGAATCTATGGACGTGAATTTTTTTGGTAGGAATAATTTTGGTAAGAACGCGTATAGAGGAAATTTTAATCCTATGCCTTATACTAGTAATCCCTCTAATAATTATGGTAATTCCTACAACAATTCTTATGGAAATTATAATAAGATGCCCTCTGATTTTGAATCTAATATTAAATAATTTATTACTTTGCAAAAGAATTTCAATGCTTTGATTGAAGAAAAATTGCTTAAGATTGATGAGTTGGCTAGGAACGTTGATAGAATTTCTCTTGATGTTGATTCTTTAAAGCTTAGATCTATTCCTCCTAAGCATGATATCAATGAGTCTCTCAAAGACATGAGAATTTCCATTGATGAGTGCAAAGAAAGAACTGCTAGGATGCGTGCTAAGAAAGATGCCTTTATAAGAGCGTGTTCTTCTATTTCCTATGAAAATAAAGATGAAGATCTAAAAGTTATTGATGTGTACCCTATTAAATCTTTGTTTTGCAATATGAATCTTAATAATTATGGGGCTGAAAATGATCCACCTTTACCTAGAAGGCGTTCCCAGAATTCGAAGTTTTTAGATCTTGATGCTAAATTTGATGAAAGTGGGATTGAAGAAATAAAAACCCTAGATGTTGCTAAATACACTATTTTGGATTTCAAGGAATTTAATTATGAAAATTGCTCTTTGATTGATTGTATTTCCTTGTTGCAATCCGTTCTAAATTCTCCTGATGCTTATAGTCAAAATAAAGCGTTTACTAAACATATCGTTGATGCCTTGATGCAATCTTATGAAGAAAAACTTGAGTTGGAAGTTTCTATCCCCTAGAAAACTTTATGATGAGTGGGAACCAACTATTAAAATTAAGATTAAAGATCATGAGTTCTATGCTTTATGTGATTTGGGTGCTAGTGTTTCCACGATTCCAAAGACTTTGTGTGATTTGTTAGGTTTCCGTGATTTTGATGATTGCTCTTTAAACTTGCACCTTGCGGATTCCACTATTAAGAAACCTATGGGAAGAATTAATGATGTTCTATTGTTGCAAATAGGAATTATGTGCCCGTAGATTTTATTGTTCTTGACATAGATTGCAATCCTTCATGTCCTATTATTCTTGGTAGACCTTTCCTTCGAACGATTGGTGCAATTATTGATATGAAGGAAGGGAATATTAGATTCCAATTTCCGTTAAGGAAAGGCATGGAACACTTTCCTAGAAAGAAAATTAAATTACCTTATGAATCTATTATGAGAGCCACTTATGGATTGCCTTCCAAAGATGGCAATACCTAGATCTATCCTTGCTTTTTAAGCCTAGCTAGGGGCGTTAAACGATAGCGCTTGTTGGGAGGCAACCCAATTTTATTTTTATTCTTTGCTTTTTGTTCCTGTTTATTAATAAATAATTTACCTAGCCTCTGTTTTGGTTTTGTTTTTTGTGTTTAATTAGTGTTTGTGCCAAGTAGAACAGTTGGGAAGACTTGGGGAAAGTCTTGATATCTTGCTGTAAAAAACAGAAACTTTAGCGCTCACAAGAACTTCTGCCATTTTTATTTGGAAAGTGATATTTAGTTAATTATTTTTGCAGATGATTAATAGATAAATTACTCATGTCCAGCAATTTATTTTAGAATTTTTGGGGTTCCATATCTTGCGCTAGATACAGATTACTACAGACTGTTCTGTTTTTGACAGATTCTGTTTTTCGTGTGTTGTTTGCTTATTTTGATGAATCTATGGCTAGTAAAATAGTTTATAAACCATAGAGAAGTTGGAATACAGTAGGTTTAACACCAATATAAATAAATAATGAGTTCATTACAGTACCTTGAAGTGGTCTTTTGTTTTCTTTCGCTAACGGAGCTCACGAGATTTTCTACTTTAAGTTTTGTGTTGTGAAGTTTTCAAGTTTTGGGTAAAGATTTGATGGATAACGGAACAAGGAGTTGCAAGAGCCTAATCTTGGGGATGCCCATGGAACCCCCAATATAATCTAAGGACACCTAAAAGCCAAAGCTTGGGGATGCCCCGGAAGGCATCCCCTCTTTCGTCTACTTCTATCGGTAACTTTACTTGGAGCTATATTTTTATTCACCACATGATATGTGTTTTCCTTGGATCGTCTTGTATGATTTGAGTCTTTATTTGTTAGTTTACCACAATCATCCTTGCTGTACACACATTTTGAGAGAGCCATACATGATGTGGAATTTGTTAGAATACTCTATGTGCTTCACTTATATCTTTTGAGTTATATAGTTTTGCTCTAGTACTTCACTTATATTTTTTAGAGCATGGTGGTGGTATTGTTTTATAGAAACTATTGATCTCTCATGCTTCACTTAGATTATTTTGAGAGTCTTAAATAGCACGGTAATTTGCTTTAAAAAATCCTAATATGCTTGGTATTCAAGAATAGTAAAAACTTTCTTATGAGTGTGTTGAATGCTATGAGAAGTTTGATGCTTGATAATTGTTTTGAGATATGAAGATGGTGATATTAAAGTTGTGCTAGTTGAGTAGTTATGAATTTGAGAAATACTTGTGTTAAAGTTTGTGATTCCGGTAGCATGCATGTATGGTGAACCGTTATGTGATGAAGTCGGAGCATGATTTATTTTTTGATTGTCTTCCTTATGAGTGGCGGTCGGGGACGAGCGATGGTCTTTTCCTACCAATTTATCACTAGGAGCATGCGCATAATAATTTGATTTGATAACTTGTAGATTTTTGCAATAAGTATATGATTTCTTCATGACTAATGTTGAGTCCATGGATTATACACACTTTTCTTCCTTCCACCATTGCTAGCCTCTATAATGCCGCGCACCTTTCGCCGGTAGCATACACCCACCATATACCTTCCTCAAAACAGCCACCATACCTACCTATTATGGCATTTCCATAGCCATTCCGAGATATATTGCCATGCAACTTTCCACTATTCCATTTGTTATGACACACTCCATCATTGTCATATTGCTTAGCATGATCATGTAGTTGGCATCGTATTTGTGGCAAAGCCACCATTCATAATTCTTTCATACATGTCACTCATGAGTCATTTCATATCCCGATACACCGCCGGAGGCATTCATATAGAGTCATATTTTGTTCTAAGTATCGAGTTGTAATTGTTGAGTTGTAAGAAAATAAAAGTGTGATGATCATCATTATTAGAGCATTGTCCCAGTATGGAAAGGATGATGGAGACTATGATTCCCCCACAAGTCGGGATGAGACTCCGGACGAACAAAAATAAAAGAAAGAAAAGAGGCCATAAAAGAAAAGAGAAAAGGCCCAAATAAAAAAATGAGAGAAAAAGAGAGAAGGGACAATGCTACTATCCTTTTACCACACTTGTGCTTCAAAGTAGCACCATGATCTTCATAGTAGAGAGTCTCTCATGTTATCACTTTCATATACTAGTGGGAAATTTTCATTATAGAACTTGGCTTGTATATTCCAATGATGGGCTTCCTCAAAATGCCCTAGGTATTCATGAGCAAGCAAGTTGGATGCACACCCACTTAGTTTCTTTTGTTGAGCTTTCATACACATAAAGCTCTAGTGCATCCGTTGCATGGCAATCCCTAGTCACTCACATTGATATCTATTGATGGGCATCTCCATAGACCGTTGATACGCCTAGTTGATGTGAGACTATCTTCTCCCTTTTTGTCTTCTCCACAACCACCATTCTATTTCACCTATAGTGCTATATACATGGCTCACGCTCATGTATTGCGTGAAGATTGAAAAAGTTTAAGAATGTCAAAAGTATGAAACAATTGCTTGGCTTGTCATCGTGGTTGTGCATGATTTAAATACTTTGTGTGGTGAAGATAGAGCATAGCCAGACTATATGATTTTCTAGGGATAACTTTCTTTGGCCATGTTATTTTGAGAAGACATGATTGCTTTGTTAGTATGCTTGAAGTATTATTATTTTTATGTCAATATGAACTTTTATCTTGTATCTTTCAGATCTGAATATTCATACCACAATTAATAAGAATTACATTAAAATTATGCCAAGTAGCATTCCACATCAAAAATTCTGTTTTTATCATTTACCTACTCGAGGACGAGCAGGAATTAAGCTTGGGGATGCTTGATACGTCTCCAACATATCTATAATTTTTTATTGCTCCATGCTATATTATCTACTATTTTGGACATTATTGGGCTTTATTATCCACTTTTATATTATTTTTGGGACTAACCTATTAACTGGAGGCCCAGCCCAGAATTTTTGTTTTTTTGCCTATTTTAGGGTTTCGAAGAAAAGGAATATCAAACGGAGCCAAAACCCTAATTACATCGCCGCAACCTTCTGTATCCACGAGATCCCATCTTGGGGCCTGTTCCGGAGCTTCGCCGGAGGGGGCATCCATCACGGAGGGCTTCTACATCAACACCATAGCCTCTCCGATGAAGTGTGCGTAGTTGACCTCAGACCTTCGGGTCCATAGTTATTAGCTAGATGGCTTCTTCTCTCTTTTTGGATCTCAATACAATGTTCTCCCCCTCTCTTGTGGAGATCTATTCGATGTAATCTTCTTTTTGCGGTGTGTTTGTTGAGACCGATGAATTGTGGGTTTATGATCAAGATTATCTATGAACAATATTTGAGTCTTCTATGAATTCTTTTATGTATGATTGGTTATCTTTACAAGTCTCTTTGAATTATCAGTTTGGTTTGGCCTACTAGATTGATCTTTCTTGCAATGGGAGAAGTGCTTAGCTTTGGGTTCAATCTTGCGGTGTCCTTTCCAAGTGACAGTAGGGGCAGCAAGGCACATATTATATTGTTGCCATCGAGGATAACAAGATGGGGTTTTTATCATATTGCATAAATTTATCACCGATGAATTGTGGGTTTATGATCAAGTCTATATATGAACAATATTTGAATCTTCTCTGAATTCTTTTATGTATGATTGGTTATCTTTGCAAGTCTCCTCGAATTATCAGTTTGGTTTGGCCTACTAGATTGATATTTCTTGCAATGGGAGAAGTGCTTAGCTTTGGGTTCAATCTTGTGGTGCCTTTCCCAGTGACAGTAGGGGCAGCAAAGCACGTATTGTATTATTGCCATCGAGGATAACAAGATGGGTTTTCATCATATTGCATGAGTTTATCTGTCTACATCATGTCATCTTGCTTAAGGCGTTACTCTGTTTTCATGAACTTAATACTCTAGATGCATGCTGGATAGCGGTCGATGAGTGGAGTAATAGTAGTAGATGCAGGCAGGAGTCGGTCTACTTGTCTCGGACGTGATGCCTATATACATGATCATAGCTAGATATTCTCATAACTATGCTCAATTCTGTCAATTGCTCAACAGTAATTCGTTCACCCATCGTAAAATACTTATGCTCTTGAGAGAAGCCACTAGTGAAACCTATGGCCCCCGGGTCATCTTCATCATATTAATCTTCCAATGCTTAGTTATTTCCTTTGCTTTTTTACTTTGCTTTTATTTTACTTTGCATCTTTATCATAAAAATACTAAAAATATTATCTTATCATATCTATCAGATCTCACTCTCGTAAGTGACCGTGAAGGGATTGACAACCCCTTGTCATATTGGTTGCGAGGAGTTATTTGTTTTGTGCAGGTACTAGGGACTTGCGTGCAGCCTCCTACTGGATTGATACCTTGGTTCTCAAAAACTAAGGGAAATACTTACGCTACTTTGCTACATCATCCTTTCCTCTTCAAGGAAATCCAACGCAGTGCTCAAGAGGTAGCAATAAGAATTTCTGGCGTCGTTGCCGGGGAGTCTACGCAAAAGTCAACATACCAAGTACCCATCACAACCCTTATCTCCCACATTACATTATTTTCCATTTTCCTCTCGTTTCCCTCTCCCCCACTTCACCCTTGCCGTTTTATTCGCCCTCTCTCTCTATCATCCCTCTCTTTCTCTATTTGCCTCTTTTTGCCCGCTTGCTTTTTGTTTGCTTGTGTGTTGGATTGCTTGCTTGTCACGATGGCTCAAGATAACACTAAATTGTGTGACTTTATCAATACCAACAACAATGATTTTATTAGCACTCCGATTGCTCCTCTTACCGATGCTGAATCTTGCGAAATTAATGCTGCTTTGCTAAATCTTGTCATGAAAGATCCATTTTACGGCCTTCCTAGTGAAGATACCGCTACCCATCTAAATAGCTTCGTTGATTTGTGTGATATGCAAAAGAAGAAAGATGTGGACAATGATATTGTTAAATTGAAGCTATTTCCTTTTTCGCTTAGAGATCATGCTAAAGCTTGGTTTTCGTCTTTGCCTAAAAATAGTATTGATTCTTGGAATAAGTGCAAAGATGCTTTTATCTCTAAGTATTTTCCTCCCGCTAAGATCATCTCTCTTAGAAACAATATTATGAATTTTAAGCAACTTGATCATGAACATGTTGCACAAGCTTGGGAGAGGATGAAATTAATGATATGTAATTTCCTTACTCATGGTTTGAATTTGTCTCGAACGTGATGCCTATATACATGATCATACCTACATATTTTCATAACTATGCTCAATTCTGTCAATTGCTCAACAGTAATTCATTCACCCACCGTAAAATACTCATGCTCTTGTGAGAAGCCACTAGTGAAACCTATGGCCCCCGGGTCTATCTTCATCATATTAATCTTCCAATACTTAGTTATTTCTTTTGCTT
The DNA here is from genome assembly GCF_003073215.2 of Triticum urartu. Lineage (NCBI taxonomy): Eukaryota > Viridiplantae > Streptophyta > Magnoliopsida > Poales > Poaceae > Triticum > Triticum urartu. Next base: position 612,286,437 of record NC_053028.1, read on the forward strand.
TTCACTTTGCATTTATTTTACTTTGCATCTTTATCATAAAAATACCAAAAATATTATCTTATCATATCTATCAGATCTCACTCTCGTAAGTGACCGTGAAGGGATTGACAACCCCTTATCGCATTGGTTGCGAGGAGTTATTTATTTTGTGCAGGTACTAGGGACTTGCGTGCAGCCTCCTACTGGATTGATACCTTGGTTCTCAAAAACTGAGGGAAATACTTACGCTACTTTGCTGCATCATCCTTTCCTCTTCAAGGAAATCCAACGCAGTGCTCAAGAGGTAGCATGCACTAAACTATCATGTAGTCATCATACCGAGTTTTGTCAAACGTTCGTAACGTGTGTATCTGCTCCTGCAATAGGTCCGTCACCTAGCGGTGCATCAAGGACATAATGCTTCTGTGCAGCAATGAGGATAACCCTCATATCACGGAGCTAGTCCACATCATTGCTACTAACATCTTTCAACTTATTTTTCTCTAAGAACATATCAAAAATAAACGGGGAGCTACTTCGCAAGCTATTGATCTACAACATAGATATGCAAATACTATCAGGACTAAGTTCATGATAAATTAAAGTTCAATTAATCATATTACTTAAGAACTCCCACTTAGATAGACATCCCTCTAGTCATCTAAGTGATCACGTGATCCAAATCAACTAAACCATGTCCGATCATCAAGTGAGATGGAGTAGTTTTCAATGGTGAACATCACTATGTTGATCATATCTACTATATGATTCACACTCGACTTTTCAGTCTCAGTGTTCCGAGGCCATATCTGCATATGCTAGGCTCGTCAAGTTTAACCCGAGTATTTCTGCGTGTGCAAAACTGGCTTGCACCCGTTGTATGTGAACGTAGAGCTTATCACACCCGATCATCACATGGTGTCTCGGGACGACAACTTTGGCAACGGTGCATACTCAGGGAGAACACTTGTACCTTGAAATTTAGTGAGAGATCATCATATAATGCTACTGTCAATCAAGTAGAATAAGATGCATAAAGGATAAACATCACATGCAATCAATATAAGTGATATGATATGGTCATCATCATCTTGTGCCTTTGATCTCCATCTCCAAAGCACCGTCACGATCACCATCGTCACCGGCACGACACCTTGATCTCCATCTTAGCATCGTTGTCGTCTCACCAAATATTTCTTCTACGCGTATCACTGCCGTTTAGTGATAAAGTAAAGCAATTACAGGGCGATTGCATTGCATACAATAAAGCGACAACCATATGGCTCCTGCTAGTTGTCGATAACTCCATTACAAAACATGATCATCTCATACAATAAAATATAGCATCATGCCTTGACCATATCACATCACAACATGCCCTGCAAAAACAAGTTAGACATCCTCTACTTTGTTGTTGCAAGTTTTACATGGCTGCTACGGGCTGAGCAAGAATCGTTCTTACCTACGCATCAAAACCACAACGATATTTTGTTAAGTTAGTGATGTTTTAACCTTCAACAAGGACCGAGTGTAGTCACACTCGGTTCAACTAAAGTTGGAGAAACTGACACCTGCCAGCCACCTGTGTGCAAAGCACGTCGGTAGAACCAGTCTCGCGTAAGCGTACGCGTAATGTCGGTCCGGGCCGCTTCATCCAACAACACCGCCGAACCAAAGTATGACATGCTGGTAAGCAGTATGACTTGTATCGCCCACAACTCACTTATGTTCTACTCGTGCATATAACATCTACGCATAAACCTAGCTCGGATGCCACTGTTGGGGAACGCAGTAATTTCAAAAATTTCCTACGCACACGCAAGATCGTGGTGATGCATAGCAACGAGAAGGGAGAGTATTGTCTACGTACCCTCGTAGACCGTAAACGGAAGCGTTATGAGAACGCGGTTGATGTAGTCGTACGTCTTCACGATCCGACCGATCCAAGTACCGAACGTACGGCACCTCCGAGTTCAGCACACATTCAGCTCGGTGACGTCCCACGAACTCCGATCCAGCAGAGCTTCGAAGGAGAGTTCCGTCAGCACGACGACGTGATGACGGTGATGATGATGCTACCGACGCAGGGCTTCGCCTAAGCACCGCTACAATATGACCAAGGTGGATTATGCTGGAGAGAGTCATCGCACACGGCTAAAAGATGAACTGATCAACTTGTGTATCTATGGGGTGTCCCCCTCCCCCATATATAAAGGAGTGGAGGAGGGGGAGTCCTACTCCCACCGGGAGTAGGATTCCCCCCTTCCATGTAGTAGGAGTAGGAGGGAAGGAAAGGGAAAAGAGAAGAGAAGGAAGGAGGCGGCGCCGCCCCTCCCCTAGTCAAATTCGGACTAGGCCTTGGGGGGGCGCAGCCTCCCCTCTCTCTTTCCCGTAAAGCCCAATAAGGCCCATATACTCCCCGACGAATTCCCCTAACTCTCCGGTACTCCGAAAAATACCCGAATCACTCGGAACCTTTCCGATGTCCAAATATAGTCGTCCAATATATCGATCTTTATGTCTCGACCATTTCAAGACTCCTCGTGAAGTCCCCGATCTGATACGGGACTCCGAACTACCTTCGGTACATCAAAACACATAAACTCATACTACCGATCGTCATCGAACGTTAAGTGTGCGGACCCTATGGGTTCAAGAACTATGTAGACATGACCGACACTCGTCTCTGGTCAATAACCAATGGCGGAACCTGGATGCTCATATTGGCTCCTACATATTCTATGAAGATCTTTATCGGTCAAACCGCATAACAACATACGTTGTTCCCTTTGTCATCGGTATGTTACTTGCCCGAGATTCGATCGTCGGTATCTCAATACCTAGTTCAATCTCGTTACCGGCAAGTTTCTTTACTCGTTCCGTAATACATCATCCCGCAACTAACTCATTAGTTGTATTGCTTGCAAGGCTTAAAGTGATGTGCATTACCTAGAGGGCCCAGAGATACCTCTTCGATAATCGGAGTGACAAATCCTAATCATGATCTATGCCAACTCAACAAGTACCATCGGACACACCTGTAGAGCACCTTTATAATCACCCAGTTACATTGTGACGTTTGGTAGCACACAAAGTGTTCCTCTGGTATTTGGGAGTTGCATAATCTCATAGTCATAGGAACATGTATAAGTCATGAAGAAAGCAATAGCAATATACTAAACGATTGAATGCTAAGCTAACGGAATTGGTCAAGTCAATCACATCATTCTCTAATGATGTGATCCCGTTAATCAAATGAAAACTCATGTCTATGGCTAGGAAACTTAACCATCTTTGATTCAACGAGCTAGTCAAGTAGAGGCATACTAGTGACACTCTGTTTGTTTATATATTCACACATGTACTAAGTTTCCGGTTAATACAATTCTAGCTTGAATAATAAACATTTATCATGATATAAGGAAATATAAATAACAACTTTATTATTGCCTCTAGGGCATATTTCCTTCAGGGTTTAGTCCGTAGAGACAATCATAATCATATAGGCTAGACATCTAGGGTTTAGCCATTACGATCTCAAGGTAGATCAACTCTTGTAACCCCTATACTCATCAAAGTCAATCAAGTAGGAAGTAGGGTATTACCTCCATTAAGAGGGCCTGAACCTGGGTAAAACATCGTGTCCCTTGTCTCTTGTTACCTTCGATCCTCAGATGCACAGTTCAGGACCCCTACCCGAGATCGGCCGGTTTTGACACCGACATTGGTGCTTTCATTGAGAGTTCCACTGTGTCGTCGACTAAAGGTTTGATGGCACGATCGATCATCTACAATGATGCTATTTCGGGGGAGGCTTTCCTCCCCGGCCAAATTTTCATGTTTGGCGGCTTCGCACTCCGTGCCAACTCAATTGGCCACCTTGAACAGATCAACAGCTACGCCCCTGGTCACCAGATCAGTTCGGGAACCTAAACTATGTCGCTGGTATCTGAGGAGACTTGATCTTCGAAGGGTTCACAGCCCCGACCATCGCTCTGGCCTTAGATCTGGAGAAAACCATCAGGTCCGAAGATGGGAGTGTGGAGCCCATCGGACTCATCGTTGCAAACCGCAGTATCGAGGATCCGGAGGCGATCATGTCCACGGCAAACTCGGAATCAGTCCAGGTTCCCCCTATCATTGAAAGGCCGGACTCACCCCTGGACTCCAGATCTGAACTCTCGAAGTCCGCGCCAAGTAGGCAGGGTCTAGAGGCCTTCACCCCGGCCAGCCCCGCAGACTCTCGCTTCCACGTCCAAACCTCGCTCTTAAACGAGGCTCTGGACTTAATGCGATCCCTCACCATTACAGAGGAATCATTGTCGTACTACACCCAGCCCGGACTAGGGGCTGAGAGCGGGAAATTTTACGTCCCACCCACCACTCACTTCATAGCCACTGTCGAAGATTTAACCAACATACTGGACTACGCCTCCGAAGACATCGACGGCATGGACGACGATGCCGGAGACGAACACGGCCAAGACCCACTGATTACCAGATGTTGGACGGCCACCTCCACATATGATGTGTATATGGTGGACACACCTAAAGAAGATGACGATGACGGGAGGAAGGATCCTGTCGAGGACAAGCCTGTTGGAGCACCTCGAAAGCGTCGATGTCAACGGCACCGCTCAAAATCGCATCACGAAAAAGACAGCAATACCGGCACCGGAGACAATCACACTCCAGAAAACACCGAAGACCCCGAAGCCCCTGTCAAGCCAACATCCGAACATGATGATTGGGAGGATGGGCAAGTTAACCCTGATGATCCAGTTGGGATCGAGGACTCGGAGGATAGTAACTATCTGCCACCCACCGAGGATGATGTGAGCCTTGGCGATGAAGACTTCATCGTGCCAGAGGAACCCCTCGAGCAAGAGCGCTTCAAGCGCCAGCTAATCACAACAACGAGAAGCCTAAAAAAGAAGCAACAACAGCTCCAAGCCGAACAGGATACACTCAACGACAGATGGACTCAAGTCCTGGTGGCCGAAGAGTATGGCCTTCAACGCCCAACAAAGAGTTATCCGAAGCGTCGGCTACTTCCACAATTTGACGATGAGGCCGAGCCCATACCGTCAAGACATGACCATGATACCAGACCGGCCACCATGTGGATGAGATAAAGTGGCCGCCTACGCCGAACACCAACCTGCACCACCTCGCCGTCGAGGCAGAGAGACAGTGGCTCCAGGATACACCTACGACCTACGGCAGGACCTAGACAATAGAGAAGGCCAAGCTAGATCAACCTATGGATCAAGGGGCGTTCCCCAGTGTGAGAGAACGGCCATCAGGCCTGGCGCGACAGACACAACCTCACCCGGGCCGAAAACCGCATATGGACTTCATCCGAACTGCGTCGTGACGTCACCCGATACAGAGGTGCCGCACACCCCTTATGCTTCACCGATGAGGTAATGGAGCACCAGTTCCCAGAAGGGTTTAAACTCGTGAACATTGAATCATATGATGGTACAACGGACCCCGCGGTATGGATCGAAGATTTCCTTCTCCATATCCACATGGCCCGCGGTGACAATCTCCATGCCATTAAGTACCTCCCCTTAAAACTCAAAGGACCAGCACGACACTGGTTAAACAGCCTCCCAGAAAACTCCATTGGTAGCTGGGAAGATTTGGAATATGCCTTCAGAGACAACTTCCAAGGCACCTATGTTCGGCCCCCAGATGTCGATGGCCTTAGTCACATTGTCCAGCAACCCAGAGATTCAGCCCGGAAACTCTGGACCAGGTTCTTAATTAAAAAGAACCAAATTGTGGATTATCCGGATGCCGAAGCCCTCGCGGCCTTTAAACACATCGTCCGGGACGAGTGGCTCGCCCGACACCTCAGCCAAGAAAAATTGAAGTCCATGAAACCCCTTACCGCACTCATGACCCGCTTTTGCGCGGGAGAAGATAGCTGGCTTGCCCGTAGAAGCAACAGCACCAGCGACCCTGGCACCTCCGAAGCCAGATATGGCAATGACAAGCCACGACGCAACAAACACAAGCGTCGAAGCAACAACGAAGATACCGAAAATACGGCGGTCAACGCCGGATTTAGTGGCTCTAAACCCGGTCAGCGGAAGAAACCATTCAAAGGAAACAAAGATGGTACATCCAGTTTGGACAGAATACTTGATAGGCCTTGCCAGATTCATGGCACCCCTGACAAGCCTGCCAATCATACCAATAGAAATTGTTGGGTCTTTAAGCAGGCCGGCAAGCTAAACATCGAACATAAGGGGAAAGGGCCTCCCAGCGAGGACGATGATGAAGAGCCTCACCCGCCGAACACGGGGGGGGGGGGGGGGGGGGAAGAAATCCCCCCCCCCGAGGTCAAAACTGTGAATATGATCTACGTTACTCATATCCCTAAGCGGGAGTGCAAGTGCACATTAAGGGACGTCTATGCCATAGAGCCAGTCGCCCCAAAATTCAACCCATGGTCAACCTGCCCGATCACTTTCGATCGCAGAGACCATCCGACCAGTATCCTTCATGGAGGTTTAGCAACATTGGTCCTCGATCCAATTATCGACGGATTCCATCTCACGCGCGTCCTTATGGACGGCGGTAGCAGTCTTAATCTTCTTTATCAGGACACTGTCCGCAAAATGGGTATTGATCCGTCAAGAATCAAACCCACTAAAAGGAGTAATACCTGGCGTAGAGGCCCGTTGCACAGGGTCCATAAGCTGGAGGTAGTCTTTGGATCACCAAACAATTTCCGTAGTGAAGACTTGATCTTCGGCATCGTCCCCTTATGCGGTGGCTATCATGCACTGCTCGAATGAACCGCTTTCACCTGCTTCAATGCAGTCCCGCATTATGCTTACTTAAAGCTCAAAATGCCCGGACCCCACGGCATTATTACAGTCAATGGAAACATGGAGCGCTCCCTCTATACTGAGGAGCATACAACGGCCCTTGCAGCCGATGTATAGGGTGGCCTTATCAAGACGAATATTACATCGGCAATCAAGCCCCTGGACACTGTCAAACGAGTCCGGTCTACCCCGCAGAATGGCAGTTCGGCTCGTCGGGAGCTAGACTAGCAATTCAGCCTCCGTCAAAACCCTAACCTGTTCGCGGTATACGTACCACGCATACATAATTACGTACTAAAAATATCAAGGGCAAAAATGGAGGCACACTAAAAAAAAGTACACAATACGGTTCGACCCTATCCGGACCATCATATTCTTCCTTTTCTTCTTCTTCTTTTTTATTTTTCAGGTTTTTTACAACCCACATCACTTTTCGATGATACCAAGGGCCCTTTTTACAGGCCCCTCATGTATGCTCGATCGTTTATCCTCTCAAAGGATCACACGCCAAGGCGACAAGCAGCGCAGACGTGTGGTAGAATATCCAAAGGATCTTCAAGATCATGTTTACCTTTTTAGGACTTGTATACTGCTTTCCCTTGTGCCCGGCATGTAAAATAGCCTAGATGCTTATCGCATCCTCTATAAAAATATGTTTTGACGTATCAATCAGACTATAATGGAAACAGTTTTGCCCGACCCTGTTGGTATTGGCTTGTTTCTTAATCTGTAATCCCTCTTTACGTTAGATTGTTTTATATACCTCGGCACGATTCAAATCGCCAGGGGCTTTATCTGGCCACGTATATTTTTCAAAATAAGTCCGAACACTTTTATAGTATGCTTCGGCATCCTGAATATGGCACTATATGCATCGGCTTCGAATCATGTCTTTGGTCAATAGTTCGGTTGCCCGGCTCCTGTGATTACCACCTTACGTTTCGCTTGTTCGGCTAAGGTAGTAAAGGGAGAACTAATGCGGTTGTGTTTCTGGCACGTCCGGTCAAACACCTCCGTAGAGAAAGCCGAAAACTGACTGTCATGAAGCGGCGAGAGCTGGTCAGCAATTCGGCGACCTACTAAATCTCTAGTGATTTCTTCTGTATTACACGAAGGACTGGCTCTTTCCAGTCCCCTGCTTAAGGCATCCAAGTTCGGATAGCCGCACGCGCACCAGGGGCTATTTCACAGTCCCATTGTCAAACTCCTATGGCTAAGCGAGAGTAATAAAGCCGCATAGTCCAATTTCCTGGTTCGCCACACTAACACCTCCTTCATGGACCAAGACGTTGGGTCAAGTGTGGTTATGTACTAGCCCGAACACCCCCGTAGTATCCACGTGGGGGCTGAAGCCGACGACTGGCAAACTTTCAGGGATAAAAACGGCCGCATAGGAGGAACAACGCTTTAATATAAACAGCATAAATATATTGCACAGTCTTGGTTTATAATACATTGTCTGGGTAGGCCGGATACATTTACTCGAACATAATACCCTTCGAGCATTGACCCTCTATCAAACGGGCACCCTCGAGGACATCTTCGAAATAGCGCTCTGGCTTACGGTGGTCCTTGCCTCCAGGCGGACCCTCAACTGCCACGACGGCGGCCTTCATCTTTGCCCAGTGCATCTTGACATGGGCAAAGGCCATCCGTGCACCTTCTATGCACGCCGAGCGCTTCACTGCCTCTACTCGGGGCAAGGCATTGCCAAGCCGCTTGAACAGGCCGAAGTAGCTGCTCGGAATGGGTCCGGCCGGCCATAGCCGGACTATGGTGTCCTTCATGGCCAAACCAGACATCCTATGGAGCTCCGCCAGCTGCATCTTTTGATTGTTTAGCAGCGCTGGCCGCTCTGGCGCCAAGTACTGTGACCAGAAGAGCTTCTCCGGCGTGTTCCCTTCTTGGGCCCGGAAATACTGGGCGGCGTCGGCAGCACTCCTCGGGAGATCCGCAAAGGCATCTGGAGCACTCCATAGTTGATTTAGCAAAGCATATCTTCGACCGCCGAATATACTCTGTAAAAGAAAAAGGCTTACCAACCACTATCTATTCAGCCTGCTTGATCTCCTCGTGAGCCACCCGGGACTCGGACCGCGCCTCCATCGCCTCTTGAAGGGCCTTGGTGAGTTCGGCCGCTTGGGCCTTGTTACTCTCCTCCAAGGACTCACACTTGTTGGTGGTATCCTGGAGCGCTTGCTCCACTTCGGTCACCCTCACCTCATACTGGCGGCGGGCGGCCCTTTCGGCCTCTACATCCGCAGCCGCTTTGTCTGCGGCCGCTTTGCTTGCCCTCGCCTCCTCCTTGGCTTCGGCAAGGGCACTCTTGAGGGCCTCGACCTCGGTCGTGTTGCCTACAATCATATACATAGCAGCGCATGAGCTTAAACTCTGAGTTTGCATTATAATTTAGGCTTGTAAGGGGTCTTTTAAACGCATACCATGGGTCTCATCGAACTGCTTGTTAATACGGTTGATCTCATTGTCAACCAGCTTCAGTTTCTGCTAGAGTTTAGAAACTTCAGCATCCTTGGCTGAAGCCGCCAACAGTGAAGCCTGTTTATCATAATAGATAAACGCGTTATCTCCGGCAAATATTTGATCCTTTGTTCGGCTCCTTTTTCCAAAGAGCCGAACAGAGTCTCAGGGGCTACTATCTAATATACAGGCATATTCTTCCAATGCGAAAAGCGGCTAAGCATATTATATATACCTCAAAGCATGTTAACAGGCTAGTGAAAGCTTTGTTCAGTCCGCTTTTGGTGGACTGAACCTTCTCAACTACGGTACCTATCAAGGTACGATGCTCTTCCACAATGGAAGCACGTTGAAGTGCTTCCCTCAACATATCCGGCACCTCCGGATTGATAGGGGTCGCCGGTGGAGTCGGCACTCCCCCTCCCTTAAAGGGGGCTGCTCGCTCGACTCTGGAGCCATGTGGGTCTCTGGAGTTGTATTCGGCTGGGGGCCGGACTGATCCAGGCCCCCATCGTCAGTTTCCATGGGGGTTGTGCCCCCCATGTTTTCGGCAACCGAGGCATTACGCTCTGGCGCCGTTTCAGTGGCCTTCCGCACCTCTCCCTGGCCTGGAGAGGTACTTTGGGACAACACCTCGGTGTCATCCGTGGCATGTGGCAGAGAGGCTCGCGGAGGCGTTTCGCTCTCCATCATCTCCGGCGCCAACGAGTTCCCCGAAGACTGATAACCCACAAGTATAGGGGATCGCAACAATTTTCGAGGGTAGAGTATTCAACCCAAATTTATTGATTCGACACAAGGGGAGCCAAAGAATATTCTCAAGTATTAGCAGCTGAGTTGTCAATTCAACCACACCTAGAAACTTAATGTCTACAGCAAAGTGTTTAGTAGAAAAGTAATATGATAATAGTGGTAACGGTAGCAAAAGTAATATTTTTGGGTTTTACAGTGATTGTAACAGTAGCAACGGAAAAGTAACTAAGCGAAGAACAATATATGGAAAGCTCGTAGGCATTGGATCGGTGATGGATAATTATGCCGGATGCGATTATTCATGCAACAGTTATAACATAGGGTGACACAGAACTAGCTCCAATTCATCAATATAATGTAGGCATGTATTCCGAATATAGTCATACATGCTTATGAGAAAGAACTTGCATGACATCTTTTGTCCTACCCTCCCGTGGTAGCGGGGTCCTATTGGAAACTAAGGGATATTAAGGCCTCCTTTTAATAGAGTACCGGACCAAAGCATTAACACATAGTGAATACATGAACTCCTCAAACTATGGTCATCACCGAGAGTGGTCCCGATTATTGTCACTTCGGGGTTGCCGGATCATAACACATAGTAGGTGACTATGGACTTGCAAGATAGGATCAAGAACTCACATATATTCATGAAAACATAATAGGTTCAGATCTGAAATCATGGCACTCGGGCCCTAGTGACAAGCATTAAGCACCGAAAAGTCATAGCAACATCAATCTTAGAACATAGTGGATACTAGGGATCAAACCCTAACAAAACTAACTCGATTACATGATAAATCTCATCCAACCCATCACCGTCTAGCAAGCCTATGATGGAATTACTCACGCACGGCGGTGAGCATCATGAAATTGGTCATGGAGGATGGTTGATGATGATGATGGCGACGGATTCCCCTCTCCGGAGCCCCGAACGGACTCCAGATCAGCCCTCCCGAGAGAGTTTAGGGCTTGGCGGCGGCTCCATATCGTAAAACGCGATGAATCCTTCTCTCTGATTTTCTTTCTCCCCGAACACGAATACATGGAGTTGGAGTTGAGGTCGGTGGAGCGTCAGCGGGCCCACGAGGCAGGGGGCGCGACCAGGGGGGAAGGCGCGCCCCCACCCTCGTGGACAGGGTGTAGGCCCCCTGGCCTCGATTCTTTCGCTAGTATTTTTTATTATTTCCAAAAATAATCTCTGTGAAGTTTCAGGTCATTCCGAGAACTTTTGTTTCTGCACAAAAATAACACCAAGGCAATTCTGCTGAAAACAGCGCCAGTCCGGGTTAGTTCCATTCAAATCATGCGAGTTAGAGTCCAAAACAAGGGAAAAAGTGTTTGGAAAAGTAGATACGATGGAGATGTATCAACTCCCCCAAGCTTAAACCTTTGCTTGTCCTCAAGCAATTCAGTTGATAAACTAAAAGTGATAAAGAAAAACTTTTATATACTCTGTTTGCTCTTGTTGTTGTAAATATGTAAAGCCAGCATTCAAGTTTTCAGCAAAGATTATGACTAACCATATTCACAATAACACTTAGGTCTCATGTTTACTCATATCAATGGCATAATCAACTAGCGATCAATAATAATAAATCTCGGATGACAACACTTTTTCAAAACAATCATAATATGATATGACAAGATGGTATCTCGCTAGCCCTTTCTGAGACCGCAAAACATAAGTGCAGAGAACCTTTAATGATCAAGGACTGACTAAACATTGTAATTCATGGTAAAAGAGATCCAGTCATACTCAATATAAATTAATAGTAATGGATGCAAATGACAGTGGTGCTCTCCAACTGGTGCTTTTTAATAAGAGGGTTATGACTCAACATAAAAGTAAATAGATAGGCCTTTCGTAGAGGGAAGCAGGGATTTGTAGAGGTGCCAGAGCTTGATTTTGAAATAGATATGAATAATATTTTGAGCGGTATACTTTCATTGTCAACATACCAACCGATAGATCTCGATATCTTCCATGTTACACACATTATAGGCGGTTGCCAAGCAGAATGGTAAAGTTTATACTCCCCCTCCACCAACAAGCATCAATCCATGGCTTGCTCGAAACAACGAGTGCCTCCAACTAACAAGAGTCCCGGGGGAGTTTTGTTTGCAGTCATTTTGATTTGATTTGCATAAAGCATGGGACTGGGCATCCCGGTGACTAGCCATTTTCTCGTGAGTGAGGAGCGGAGTCCACTCCTCTTGAGAATAACCCGCCTAACATGGAAGATACAGACAAACCCTGGTTGATATATGAGCTATTCGAGTATACAAAACATGATATTTATTTGAAGTTTTAGAGTTTGGCACATACAAATTTACTTGGAACGGCAGGTAGATACCGTATATAGGTAGGTATGGTGGACTCATATGGAACAACTTTGGGGTTTATGGAATTGGATGCACAAGCAGTATTCCCGCTTAGTACAAGTGAAGGCTAGCAAAAGACTGGGAAGCGACCAGCTAGAGAGCGACAACAATCATGAACATGCATTAAAATTAATCAACACCAAATGCAAGCATGAGTAGGATATAATGCACCATGAACATAAATATCGTAGAGGCTATGTTGATTTTGTTTCAACTACATGCGTGAACATGTGCCAAGTCAAGCCACTCGAATTGTTCAAAAGAGGATACCACCCTATCATACCACATCACAACCATTTTAATAGCATGTTGGCACGCAAGGTAAACCATTATAAGCTCCTAGCTAATTAAGCATGGCATAAGTAACTATAATCTCTAATTGTCATTGCAAACATGTTTATTCATAATAGGCTGAATCAGCAACGATGAACTAATCATATTTACAAAAACAAGAGAGGACGAGTTCATACCAGATTTTCTCATCTCAATAAGTTCATCATATAATCATCATTATTGCCTTTAACTTGCACGACCGAATAGTGTGGATAATAATAATAGTGCATGTGCATTGGACTAAGCTAGAATCTGCAAGCATTCAATTCAAAAGAGAAGACGAGGTAATATGGGCTCTTTGTTAGATCATCAATAATGCATATAAGAGCCACTTTAACATTTTAATTATGGTCTTCTCCTATCGACCCCCAAAGAACAAGAAAAGAAATAAAACTATTTACACGGGAAAGCTCCCAACAAGCAAAAGAAGAAAGTGAAATCTTTTTGGGTTTTCTTTTAATTACTACTACAACAAGCAAGAAAGTAAACTAGCTAAAAGCTACAACTAATTTTTTGGTTTTTCTTAAGGTTTTTCAAACACACAAGAAGAAAGCACAAAAAGGGAAAAATAAACTAGCATGGATAGTACAATGAAAAAGTATGAGCACCGACAACTAGCATGAGTGTGTGAACATAAATGTAATGTCGGTGAGAAATACGTACTCCCCCAAGATTAGGCTTTTGGCCTAAGTTGGTCTATTTCCATGGCTGGCCTGGCGGATATCCAAAGTTTTAACTGGGGTCGTACTGAGAAGGAGCCTCGGGTTGCCACTGGTTGGCAATCTCCTACGGATCCCACTGGTAAACAAACTGTCGTGAAGGATCAAATTGTGGTTCTGGCTCTGGCTCTGTAGCTGATGTGGGGTTCTGGTACGCATGAAATGCCTCCGGCTGAACAAGGTACTTGCCTGTAGATAAGTCAAACAAAGAAGGAGCAGGCAAAGTAATAATCTCAGGGCGAATTTTATCAAATAACAGTTTGTACTTAAGCGTCTTTTCCTTATTCTTAACGATAAAATCATGTGTTACCATACTCTTATAGTCTAGAAAAACAGGAGGCAACAACTTTTCTTCCTTCTCATAATGCCTAATAGGTATGTTAAAGTGTGCAGCGAGGCGCGAGGCGAAGATACCTCCCAAGATGGGACCCTTCGTGCGGTTAAGACTTAACCGTTTGGCAACGATAGCGCCTAAACTAAAAGAGTTATCACGAAACAAGGCATGGCCCAAAATAACAATGTCAGGGGCACTAAGGTTTCCACAGTTTCCGCGACCAATTAAACATCTACTAGCAAATATCACAAAGTAACACAGAACCGAAAAATGTATGCTAGTAATTCTTGCATCGGAAACTTTCCTCGTTTCCCCTACAGCCATCATATCAATAAACCCTTCCACATCACTATGATGTGGTTCTTCTATGCTGCTTGTAAAGGGTATCTTACAGACCCGGCAGAAATCAAAAAGGGACATCTCCTTATGCTCATCATATAAATAAAATTCCACTGAAGGTGGTGATCTCCTAGCATGGAAATGAAAATTTTGCACGGAAATATTAGTGAGTAAGAGATATTGTTCGCGCTGGTCGTGGAGGAAGTCGGTGAGGCCCGCATTCTCAACCAAAGAATAGAAATCGTCATGAATCCCGGCTGCTGTTAAGAACTCATCACAAGGCCATTCACATGGCCAAACCTCCGTGGTGCGAGGGAGATTATATTTGGGCCGCTTATCCTCTTCACTTTGCTTATCCCTCGAGCTTCGGCTCGAATAGCCCCTCAAAAATCTCTTCATCATTCTCTGAAAATTTCTAAAATTTTTAGTAGCTTAAAATAAAAGTGAACATAACTCAACAAAATTGATAGCAACTACTCCTACGAATGCCTAGATACTTTATCATGGATTAAAACTACTTGGGACCATATAAATTTGACATGCAAGTTCAAGAACAGGGTCACCTAGGCAGCAAAATTTGCAATGAATAAAGTACTAGAACAAAAACTAATTGTACCATTGGAGGAGTCACATAGCAAAGAACAATCCCCCAAAGCAGTTTTGTGAATGGAGCTTTGAGCTAGTTGATCGAAAATGGCAGCAAGATGAGCTAGAACTCGTCCTTGAGCTGGTTGGTGATTTTTTTGGGGGGAAGAAGGAGTGTGTGGTGGCTGGAATAAGTGGAGGGGAGCCACCATGGGCCCACGAGGCAGGGGGCGCCCTGGACCCTCATGGCCAGGTGCTTGCTCCCCTGATGTGTTCTCAGTGTCAGATATTCTCAAATATTCCAGAAAAAATCATATTTCATTTTCAGGGCATTTGGAGAACTTTTATTTTCAGGGTGTTTTTTATTGCACGGATAATTCAAAAAACAGACAGAATATACTATTTTTGCTTTATTTATTCTAAATAACAGAAAGTAAAAGGAGGGTACAGAAGGTTGTGCTTTCTAACTTCATCCATCTCATGCTCATCAAAAGGAATCCACTAACAAGGTTGATCAAGTCTTGTTAACAAACTCATTCCGAATAACATGGAACTGGAGAAATTTCAAATAACACTATGTTACCTCATCGGGGATGTGCATGTCCCCAACAATACGAATATCATATTTCTTATTGACAGTAGGAAGAGGAAATTCAAAACCTCCAATAGTCATAGTTGGAATTTTTCCAATAGAATTGATATTGTGGACTTGAGGTTGTGTCCTCGGAAAGTGTACCGTGTGCTCATTACCATTAACATGAAAAGTGACATTGTCTTTGGTGCAATCAATAACAGCCCCTGCAGTATTCAAAAAGGGTCTTCCAAGAATAATAGACATACTATCGTCCTCGGGTATCAAGAATAACAAAGTCCGTTAAAATAGTAATGTTTGCAACCACAACAGGTACATCCTCACAAATACCGACAGGTATAGCAGTTGATTTATCAGTCATTTGCAAAGATATTTCAGAAGGTTTCAAGTTATTCAAATCAAGTCTACGATATAAAGAGAGAGGCATAACACTAACACCGGCTCCAAGGTCACATAAAGCAGTTTTAACATAGTTTCTTTTAATGGAGCATGGTATAGTTGGTACTCCTGGATCTCCAAGTTTCTTTGGTATTCCACCCTTAAAAGTATAATTAGCAAGCATGGTGGAAATTTCAGCTTTCAGTATCTTTCTTTTATTAGTACAATATCCTTCATGTATTTAGCATAAGGATTCATTTTAAGCATATCAGTAAAACGCATATGCAAAAAGATAGGTCAAATCATTTCAGCAAAGCGCTCAAAATCCTCATCATCCTTTTTCTTGGATGGTTTAGGAGGAAAGGGCATGGGTTTCTAAACCCATCGTTCTCTTTCTTTACTGTGCTTCCTAGCAGCAAAGTCTCTCTTATCATAACGTTGATTCTTTGATTGTGGGTTATCAAGATCAACAGCAGGCTCATTCTCTACATCATTGTCATTACTAGGTTGAGCATCGACATGAACATCATCATTAACATTATCACTAGGTTCATATTCATTACCAGATTGTGTTTCAGCATCAGAAATAGAAATATCATTGGGATTCTCAGGTGTGTCAACAACAGGTTCACTAGAAGCATGCAAAGTCCTATCATTTTTCTTTTTCTTGCTTTTATAATGACTAGGTGCATCAATATTAATTCTCTGAGACTCTTGCTCAAATCTCTTATGATGGCCCTCAGGATACAAAGGTTCCTGAGTCATTTTACCTCGTCTAGTCATAACTCTAACAGCATTATCATTCTTCTTATTATTTAATTCATTGAGCAAATCATTCTGAGCTTTAAGTACTTGTTCTACTTGAGTGGTAACCATAGAAGCATGTTTACTAATAAGTTTAAGTTCACCTTTAACACTAGCCATATAATCACTCAATTGTTCAATTGTATAAGCATTATGTTTCAATTGTCTACCAACATAAGCATTGAAGTCTTCTTGTTTAACCATAAAATTATCAAACTCATCTAAGCATTGGCTAGCAAACTTAGTAGGAGGGATTTTAGCTTTATCATATCTATAGAGAGAACTTACCTTCACTACTGTGTCGGGTTATCAAGACCATGTATTTCTTCAACAGGTGGCAAATTAAGACCATGTATTTCTTCAAAAGGAGGTAAATTCTTAACATCTTCAGCTTTAATACCATTTGCTTTCATAGATTTCTTTGCCTCTTGCATATCTTCAGGACTGAGAAATAGAATACCCATTTTCTTCAGAGTTGGCTCAGGAGTTGGTTCAGGAAGTGTCCAATTATTTTCATTAGTCAACATATTATTCAATAGAATTTCAGCTTGATCAACAGTTCTTTCCCCGAAAACACAACCAACACAACTATCCAGGTGGTCTCTGGAAGCATGGGTTAGTCCATTATAAAAGATATCAAGTATTTCATTTTTCTTGAGAGGATGATCAGGCAAAGCATTAAGTAATCGAAGAAGCCCCCCCCCCAAACTTGTGGGAGACTCTCTTCTTCAATTTGCACAAAATTATATATTTCCCTTAAAGCAGCTTGTTTCTTATGAGCGGGGAAATATTTAGCAGACAAGTAATAAATCATAACATGGGGACTACACACACAAACAGGATCAAGAGAATTAAACCGTGTTTTAGCATCACCCTTTAATGAGAACGGAAATAACTGAAGGATATAATAATAGCGAGTTTTCTCATCATTAGTGAACAGGGTGGCTATATCATTTAATTTAGTAAGATGTGCCACAACAGTTTCAGTTTCATAGCCATAAAAAGGATCAGATTCAACCAAAGTAATTATCTCAGGGTCGGCAGAGAAATCATAATCCTTATCAGTAATAAAGATAGGTGAAGTAGCAAAAGCAGGGTCATATTTCATTCTAGCATTCAAAGACTTTTCTTTAAGCTTAGCTAATAACTTCTTAAGATCAGATCTATCATTGCAAGCTAAGAAGTCTCTAGCAGTTTCTTCATCCATAACATAACCCTCAGGAACAATAGGCAATTCATATCTAAGGGGGAATCTTCATCATCACTTTCATCAATATTATCAGTTTCAATAATTTCATTCCCTCTAGCCCTAGCAAGTTGTTCATCAAGAAATTCACCTAGTGGCACAGTATTATCAAGCATAGAAGTAGTTTCATCATAAGTATCATGCATAGCAGAAGTGGCATCATCAATAACATGCGACATATCAGAATCAATAGAATGTGTAGGTGTCGCAAGTTTACTCAAAACAGAAGGTGAATCAAGTGCAGATCTAGATGGCAGTTCCTTACCTCCCCTCGTAGTTGAGGGAAAAATCTTGGTTCTTTGATCTTTCAAGTTCTTCATAGTGATAAATACATATAAATCCCAAGTGACTCAAAGAATAGAGTTGTGCTCCCCGGCAACGGTGCCAGAAAATAGTCTTGATAACCCACAAGTATAGGGGGTCGCAATAGTTTTTGAGGGTAGAGTATGTTGGGGAACGTAGTAATTTCAAAAAAATTCCTACGCACATGCAAGATCATGGTGATGCATAGCAACGAGAGGGGAGAGTGTGTCCACGTACCCTCATAGACCGAAAGCGGAAGCGTTAGCACAACGCGGTTGATGTAGTCGTACGTATTCATGATCCGACCGATCAAGTACCGAACACATGGCACCTCCGAGTTCTGCACACGTTCAACTCGATGACATCCCTCGAACTCCGTTCCAGTCAAGCTTTGAGGGAGAGTTCCGTCAGCACGACAGCATGGTGACGATGTTGATGTTCTACCATCGCAGGGCTTCTCCTAAGCACCGGTACGATATTATTGAGGTGGACTATGGTGGAGAGGGGTACCGCACACGGCTAAAAGATCCAAGAGATCAATTGTTGTTTCTCCAAGGGGTGCCTCCCTCCCCATATATAAAGGAGTGAAGGAGGAGGAGGAGGAGGGGCCGGCCACCCTAGGCGCGCCCCATGAGGAGTCCTACTCCCACCTGGACTAGGACTCCCCCTTTTCATGTGGGAGTAGGAGAGGAGAGGGAAGGAGAGAGAGGGGGAAAGGAAAGGGGGGGCGCCTCCCCCCTCGTTGTCCAATTCGGACTGGGGGGAGGGGGGCGCGGCTGCCCTTTGGCCGACCCTCCTCTTCTCCATTAGGGCCCAAAAGGCCCATTAGTCTCCCCGGGGGGTTCCGGTACCCCCCCCCCCCCGGTACTCCGGTATATGCCTGAAACTCACCAAAACCATTCCGGTGTCCAAACATAGTCGTCCAATATATCGATCTTTACATCTCAACCATTTCAAAACTCCTCGTCATGTCCGTGATCACATCCAGGACTCCAAACTACCTTCGGTACATCAAAAACCATAAACTCATAATATAACCATCATCAAACTTTAAGCGTGCGGACCCTACGGGTTCGAGAACTATGTAGACATGACCAAGACACGTCTCCGGTCAATAACCAATAGCGAAACCTCGATGCTCATATTGTCTCCTACATATTCTACGAAGATATTTATCGGTCATACCGCATAACAACATATGTTGTTCCCTTTGTCATCGGTATGTTACTTGCCCGAGATTCGATCATCGGTATCTCAATACCTAGTTCAATCTCGTTACCGGCAAGTCTCTTTACTCGTTCTGTAACACATCATCGCGCAACTAACTCATTAGTTGCAATCATCGCAAGGCTTTAAGTGATGTGTATTACCGAGTGGGCCTAGAGATACCTCTCCGACAATCGGAGTGACAAATCCTAATCTCGAAATACGCCAACCCAACAAGTACCTTCGGAGACACCTATAAGCACCTTTATAATCACCCAGTTACGTTGTGACGTTTGGTAGAACACAAAGTGTTCCTCCGGTAAACGGGAGTTACATAATCTCATAGTCATAGGAACATGTATAAGTCATGAAGAAAGCAATAGCAACAAACTAAATGATCAAGTGCTAAGCTAACGGAATGGGTCAAGTCAATCACATCATTATCCTAATGATGTGATCCCCTTAATCAAATGACAACTCTTTGTCTATGGCTAGGAAACATAACCATCTTTGATCAACGAGCTACTCAAGTAGAGGCATACTAATGACACTCTGTTTGTCTATGTATTCACACATGTATCATGTTTTCGGTTAATACAATTCTAGCATGAATAATAAATATTTATCATGATATAAGGAAATAAATAATAACTTTATTATTGCATCTAGGGCATATTTTCTTCAATCTCCCACTTGCACTATGATACGTCTCCAACGTATCTATAATTTTTTATTGCTCCATGCTATATTATCTTCTGTTTTGGACATTATTGGGCATTATTATCCACTTTTATATTATTTTTGGGACTACCCTATTGACCCAGAGCCCAGTGCTAGTTCCTGGTTTTTCCCTTGTTTCAGTGTTTCGAAGAAAAGGAATATCAAACAGAGTCGAAACGGAATGAAACCTTCTGGAGAAGTTATTTTTGGAAGGAAAGCAACCTGGTAGACTTGGAGTGCACGTCAGGAAAGAAACGAGGGAGCCACGAGGTAGGGGGCGCGCCCTCCACCCTCGTGGGCCCCTCGTGGTTCCCCTGGCGTACTTCTTCCTCCTATATATACCCATATACCCTAAAATGATCAGGGAGCACGATAGATCGGGAGTTCTGCAGCCAGAAGCCTCCGTAGCCACCGAAAGCCAATCTAGACCCGTTACGGCACCCTGCCGGAGGGGGAATCCCTCTCTGGTGGCCATATTCATCATCCCGGCGCTCTCCATGACGAGGAGGGAGTAGTTCTCCCTCGGGGATGAGGGTATGTACCAGTAGCTATGTGTCTGATCTCTCTCTCTCTCTCTCTCGTGTTCTTGATTTGGCACAATCTTGATGTATCGCGAGCTTTGCTATTATAGTTGGATCTTATGTTTCTTCTCCCCCTCTACTCTCTTGTAATGGATTGAGTTTCCCCTTTGAAGTTATCTTATCGGATTGAGTCTTTAAAGATTTGAGAACACTTGATGTATGTCTTGCCGTGCGTATCTGTGGTGACAATGGGATATCATGTGATTCACTTGATGTATGTTTTGGTGATCAACTTGCGGGTTCCGCCCATGAACCTATGCATAGGGGTTGGAACACGTTTTCGTCTTGACTCTCCGGTAGAATCTTTGGGGCACTCTTTGAGGTCCTATGTGTTGGTTGAATAGATGAATCTGAGATTGTGTGATGCATATCATATAATCATACCCACGGATACTTGAGGTGACATTGGAGTATCTAGGTGACATTAGGGTTTTGGTTGATTTGTGTCTTAAGGTGTTATTCTAGTACGAACTCTAGGGCTGTTTGTGACACTTATAGGAATAGCCCAACGGTTTTATTGGAAAGAATAACTTTGAGGTGGTTTCGTACCCTACCATAATCTCTTCGTTTGTTCTCCGCTATTAGTGACTTTGGAGTGACTCTTTGTTGCATGTTGAGGGATAGTTATGTGATCCAATTATGTTATTATTGTTGAGAGAACTTGCACTACTAAAAGTATGAACCCTAGGCCTTGTTTCCTAGCATTGCAATACCGTTTAGGCTCACTTTTATCATTAGTTACCTTGCTATTTTTATATTTTCAGATTACAAAAACCTATATCTATCATCCATATACCACTTGTATCACCATCTCTTCGCCGAACTGGTGCACCTATACAATTTACCATTGTATTGGGTGTGTTGGGGACACAAGAGACTCTTTGTTATTTGGTTGTAGGGTTGTTTGAGAGAGGCCATCCTCATCCTACACCTCCTACGGATTGATAAACCTTAGGTCATCCACTTGAGGGAAATTTGCTACTGTCCTACAAACCTCTGCACTTGGAGGCCCAACAACGTCTACAAGAAGGTTGTGTAGTAGACATCAAGCTCTTTTCTGGCGCCGTTGCCGGGGAGGTTAGCGCTTGAAGGTATATCTTTAGATCTTGCAATCGAATCTTTTTGTTTCTTGTTTTAGCACTAGTTTAGTTTATAAAAGAAAGTTACAAAAAATGGAATTAAGTTTGCCTCATACGCTTCATCTTTTTAATATCTTTCGTGAGTATGATGGAAAGGAAAATTGTGCCAAAGTGTTAGAAGAAGAATGCACTAAAATGTTTGGCACTAAATCTTTGAATGATGAGCATGATTGCAATGTTGTTAGTATGAACTCCTTGAATATCCATGGTACTAATGATGATTGCACTAGTTATGATGAAAATGTCTACTATAAACATGTCAATTTTTGTGGAGTGCATTGGGTTTGTAAGTACACACCAAATAGGGAAGATAGATATTGCAAGAGGCATAAGTACTTAGAAACTAAATTGTTGCAAGAAAGTCTAGATGATTGTGCTGAAATTTTAAATTTTCTTGGTCGTACTTGTGGACTTTGCAATGAACAGGGTCATTTAGCTATCCGATGCAAATTGTTTCATGATCTAATCGTGTCCAAAAATTGCGATGACTTGATTTCCCTTGCACATTATAATGAACTCAGTTTGCTTATGGGTTACGAAGAAATGAAACATATAACTAAGCATCTTCCAGAATTTGCCCGTTATAAACTTCTTGGTTTTGATCTAGAGGAAATTTATATGTATTGTGCAGTGAATAGCATTGAAAATCCTTATATTGCCAATTACATAAAGAAAAGAAAACAAATAGAAGATGAGAGGAATACTAATGAAAGGGAAGAGACTTCCCAATACCCTCCTATTATTTCTTATGATGAATCAGGTAACGAGGAAGAGCCTCCTATTCAACCAATCTCATTAATAAGGAGCTCCAAAAAGAGGATTGAACCCACACATGATGTGATGAAGAAGAAGAAAAGAAAAAGGAAGAGAGGTAAAAAGATATCTCTCCCAAATAATGTTGCTCCTATTACTATTTTGCCTCCTGAAAATATAATTGTGGAGGATAATGATACTTCTTATGATCTTGAAAATCTTTTTGGCACTTGCTTGGAAGAATATGATAATTGCTATACTATTGGTGCTATCCATACTATTAATGATGAGAGTGATTATTCTTATGATATGAAAAGGCCCAAGCTTGGGGATGCTATGTTTGAGGAAGATGATGTTTTTGAGAATATATTTGCTGCAATTAATGTTTGTCCCAAGCTTGGGGATGCTACGTTTAATGAAGATGATATTTTTAGTGTCCCAAGTTTTGATATGCAAATTTATAATGATGATAGCATGCTTCCTACTTATGATGATTATTGTGATGATACTTATGCTATAAAAAGTAGTGATTATATTTATAAAACTTGTCATGATTATGATTACCCTTTTTCTAAACATTATTCTTTTAATGTGGAAACAATTTATAGTATTCGAGTTTCTTATGATACTCCCACTATTATTCATGAGAAGAATTTTGCTTGTGTTGAGAGTAATAAAATATATATGCTTGTAGGTCATGAAAAGAATGCTTTAGGTGCTGGTTATATTGTTGAATTCATTCATGATGCTACTGAAAATTATTATGAGGGAGGAACATATGCTTCTAGGAATTGCAATAATATCAAGTTTCCTCTCTATGTGCTTAAAGTTTTAAAGTTATGCTTGTTTTGCCTTCCTATGCTAGTTGATTATTGCTCCCACAAGTTGTTTGCTCACAAAATCCCTATGCATAGGAAGTGGGTTAGGCTTAAATGTGCTAGTCATATTCTTCTTGATGTTCTCTTTATGTTTCAATTGTTATCTTTTATGTGAGCATCATTGAAATCATCATGCCTAGCTAGGGGCGTTAAACGATAGTGCTTGTTGGGAGGCAACCCAATTTTATTTTTGTTCCTTGATTTTTGTTCCTGTTTAGTAATAAATTAATCATCTATCCTCTGTTATGATTGATTTTTTATGTTTTAATTAGTGTTTGTGCCAAGTAGAACCGTTGGGAAGACTTGGGGAAAGTCTTGTTGATCTTGATGTAAAAAACAGAAACTTTAGCGCTCACAAGAACTGCTGCCATTTTTATTTGGAAAATGCTATTTAGTTAATTATTTTTGAAGATGATTAATAGATAAATTACTCACGTCAGAAATTTATTTTAGAATTGTTGGGGTTCCAGAAGTTTGCGTTAGTTACAGATTACTACAGACTGTTCTGTTTTTGACAGGTTCTGTTTTTCGTGTGTTGTTTGCTTATTTTCATGAATCTATGGCTAGTAAAATAATTTATAAACCATAGAGAAGTTGGAATACAGTAGGTTTAACACCAATATAAATAAAGAATGAGTTCATTACAGTACCTTGAAGTGGTGTTTTGTTTTCTTTCGCTAACGGAGCTGACGAGTTTTCTGTTAAGTTTTGTGTTGTGAAGTTTTCAAGTTTTGGGTAAAGATTCGATGGAATATGGAACAAGGAGTGGCAAGAGCCCAAGATTGGGGATGCCCAAGGCACCCCAAGGTAATATTCAAGGACAACCAAAATCCTAAGCTTGGGGATGCCCCGGAAGGCATCCCCTCTTTCGTCTTCGTTCATCGGTAACTTTACTTGGAGCTATATTTTTATTCGCCACATGATATGTGTTTTTCTTGGAGCGTCATTTTATTTTTATTTTGTTTTGCTTGCTGCTTGAATAAAATACCAAGATCTGTAATTCTTAAATTATAGAGAGTCTTCACATAGTTGCATAATTATTCGACTACTCATTGGTCTTCACTTATATCTTTCGGAGTAGTTTGTCATTTGCTCTAGTGCTTCACTTATATCTTTTGAGAGCACGGTGGTGGTTTTATTTTATAGAAATAGATGAACTCTCGTGCTTCACTTATATTATTTTGAGAGTCTTTAGAATAGCATGATAGTTTGCTTTGGTTATGAAACTAGTCCTAATATGACGGGCATCCAAGATGGGTATATTAAAAACTTTCATATAAAGTGCATTGAATACTATGAGAAGTTTGATGCTTGATAATTGTTTTGAGATATGGAGATGGTGATATTAGAGTCATGCTAGTTGAGTAGTTCTGAATTTGAGAAATACTTGTGTTGAAGTCTGTGATTCCCGTAGCATGCACGTATGGTGAACCGTTATGTGACGAAGTCGGAGCACGATTTGTTTATTGATTGTCCTCCATATGAGTGGCGGTCGGGGACGAGTGATGGTCTTTTCCTACCAATCTATCCCCCTAGGAGCATGCGTGTAGTACTTTGTTTCGATAACTAATAGATTTTTGCAATAAGTATGTGAGTTCTTTATGACTAATGTTGAGTCTGTGGATTATACGCACTCTCATCCTTCCATCATTGCTAGCCTCTCTAGTACCGCGCAACTTTCGCCGGTACCATAAACCCACCATATATCTTCCTCAAAACAACCACCATACCTACCTATTATGGCATTTCCATAGCCATTCCGAGATATATTGCCATGCAACTTTCCACCGTTCCGTTATTATGACATGCTTCATCATTGTCATATTGCTTTGCATGATCATGTAGTTGACATCGTATTTGTGGCAAAGCCACCGTTCATAATTCTACCATACATGTCACTCTTGAGTCATTGCACATCCCGGTACACCACCGGAGGCATTCATATAGAGTCATATTTTGTTCTAAGTATCGAGTTATAGTTCTTGAGTTGTAAGTAAATAAAAGTGTGATGATCATCATTATTAGAGTATTTTCACATGTGAGGAAAGGATGATGGAGTCTATGATTCCCCCACAAGTCGGGTTGAGACTCCGGACAAAAAAAAAGAGAGGCCAAAGAAGCCCAAATAAAAAAAGGCCATAAAAAAGAGAAGGCTCAAATAAATAAAAAATAAAAAATAAAAAAATGAGAGAAAAAGAGAGTAGGGGCAATGCTACTATCCTTTTACCATACTGGTGCTTCAAAGTAGCACCATGATCTTCATATAGAGAGTCTCATATGTTGTCACTTTCATATAGTAGTGGGAATCTTTCATTATAGAACTTGGCTTGTATATTCCAATGATGGGCTTCCTCAAAATGCCCTAGGTCTTCGTGAGCAAGCAAGTTGGATGCACACCCACTAGTTTCTTTTTGAGATTTCATACATTTATAGCTCTAGTGCATCCGTTGCATGGCAATCCCTACTCACTCACATTGATATCTATTGATGGGCATCTCCATAGCACATTGATACGCCTAGTTGATGTGAGACTATCTTCTCCTTTTTGTCTTCTCCACAACCATCATTCTATTCCACCTATAGTGCTATGTCCATGGCTCACGCTCATGTATTGCGTGAAGATTGAAAAAGTTTGAGAACATCAAAAGTATGAAACAATTTCTTGGCTTGTCATCGGGGTTGTGCATGATTTAAATATTTTGTGTGGTGAAGATGGAGCATAGCCAGACTATATGATTTTGTAGGGATAGCTTTCTTTGGCCATGTTATTTTGAGAAGACATAATTGATTTGTTGGTATGCTTGAAGTATTATTATTTTTATGTCAAAATTAAAATTTTGTCTTGAATCTTATGGATCTGAACATTCATGCCACAATAAAGAGAATTACATGGATAAATATGTTAGGTAGCATTCCACATCAAAAAATTTGTTTTTATCATTTACCTACTCGAGGACGAGCAGGAATTAAGCTTGGGGATGTTGATACGTCTCCAACGTATCTATAATTTTTGATTGCTCCATGCTATATTATCTTCTGTTTTCGACATTATTGGGCTTTATTATCCACTTTTATATTATTTTTGGGACTAACCTATTGACCCAGAGCCTAGTGCCAGTTCCTGTTTTTTCCCTTGTTTCAGTGTTTCAAAGAAAAGGAGTATCAAACGGAGTCGAAACAGAATGAAACCTTCTGGAGAAGTTATTTTTGGAAGGAAAGCAACCTGATAGACTTGGAGTGCACGCCAGGAAAGAAACGAGGGAGCCACGAGGTAGGGGGCACGCCCTCCACCCTCGTGGGCCCCTTGTGGATCCCCTAACGTACTTCTTCCTCTTATATATACCCATATACCCTAAAACGATCGGGGAGCACAATAGATCGGGAGTTCCGCCGCCAGAAGCCTTAGTAGCCACCGAAGGCCAATCTAGACCCGTTCCGGCACCCTGCCGGAAGGGGAATCCCTCTCCGGTGGCCATCTTCATCATCTCAGCGCTCTCCATGACGAGGAGGGAGTAGTTCTCCCTCGGGGCTGAGGGTATGTACCAGTAGCTATGTGTTTGATCTCTCTCTCGTGTTCTTGATTTGCCACGATCTTGATGTATCGCGAGCTTTGCTATTATAGTTGGATCCTATGTTTCTTCTCCCCCTCTACTCTCTTGTAATGGATTGAGTTTCCCCTTTGAAGTTATCTTATCGGATTGAGTCTTTAAAGATTTGAGAACACTTGATGTATGTCTTGCCGTGCGTATCTGTGGTGACAATGGGATATCACGTGATTCACTTGATGTATGTTTTGGTGATCAACTTGCGGGTTCCGCCCATGAACCTATGCATGGGGGTTGGCACATGTTTTTGTCTTGACTCTCCTGTAGGATCTTTGGGGCACTCTTTGAGGTCCTATGTGTTGGTTGAATAGATGAATCTGAGATTGTGTGATGCATATCGTATAATCATGCCCACGGATACTTGAGGTGACATTGGAGTATCTAGGTGACATTAGGGTTTTGGTTGATTTGTGTCTTAAGGTGTTATTATAGTACAAACTCTAGGGCTATTTGTGACACTTATAGGAATAGCCCAATGGTTTTGTTGGAAAGAATAACTTTGAGGTGGTTTCGTACCCTACCATAATCTCTTCGTTTGTTCTCCACTATTAGTGACTTTGGAATGACTCTTTGTTGCATGTTGAGGGATAGTTATGTGATCCAATTATGTTATTATTGTTGGGAGAACTTGCACTACTGAAAGTATGAACCCTAGGCCTTGTTTCCTAGCATTGCAATACCGTTTACGCTCACTTTTATCATTAGTTACCTTGCTGTTTTTATATTTTCAGATTACAAAAACCTATATCTATCATCCATATACCACTCGTATCACCATCTCTTCGCTGAACTAGTGCACCTATAGAATTTACCATTGTATTGGGTGTGTTGGGGACACAAGAGACTCTTTGTTATTTGGTTGCAGGGTTGTTTGAGAGAGGCCATCTTCATCCTACGCCTCCTACGGATTGATAAACCTTAGGTCATCCATTTGAGGGAAATTTGCTACTGTCCTACAAACCTCTGCACTTGGAGGCCCAACAACATCTACAATAAGAAGGTTGTGTAGTAGACATCACACTAGAGTCAATAATCTAGATTACACAGTAATGATTCTAACACCCATGGAGCCTTGGTGCTGATCATGTTTTGCTCGTGGAAGAGGCTTAGTCAACGGGTCTGCAACATTCAGATCCGTATGTATCTTGCAAATCTCTATGTCTCCCACCTGGACTTGATCCCGGATGGAGTTGAAGCGTCTCTTGATGTGCTTGGTTCTCTTGTGAAATCTGGATTCCTTTGCCAAAGCAATTGCACCAGTATTGTCACAAAAGATTTTCATTGGACCTGATGCACTAGGTATGACACCTAGATCGGATATGAACTCCTTCATCCAGACTCCTTCATTTGCTGCTTCTGAAGCAGCTATGTATTCCGCTTTACATGTAGATCCCGCTACGAAGCTTTGTTTAGAACTGCACCAACTGACAGCTCCACCCTTTAATAAAAACACGTATCGGGTTTGCGATTTAGAATCGTCCGGATCAGTGTCAAAGCTTGCATCGACGTAACCATTTACGACGAGCTCTTTGTCACCTCCATAAATGAGAAACATATCCTTTGTCCTTTTCAGGTATTTCAGGATGTTCTTGACCGTTGTCCAGTGATCCACTCCTCGATTACTTTGGTACCTCCCTGCTAAACTAATAGCAAGGCACACATCAGGTCTGATACACAGCATTCCATACATGATAGAGCCTATGGCTGAAGCATAGGGAACATCTTTCATTTTCTCTCTATCTTCTGCAGTGGTCGGGCATTGAGTCTTACTCAACTTCACACCTTGTAACACTGGCAAGAACCCTTTCTTTGCTTGATCCATTTTGAACTTCTTCAAAACTTTGTCAAGGTATGTGCTTTGTGAAATTCCAATTAAGCGTCTCAATCTATCTCTATAGATCTTGATGCCCAATATATAAGTAGCTTCACCGAGGTCTTTCATTGAAAAAATCTTATTAAAATATCCTTTTATGCTATCCAAAAATTCTATATCGTTTACAATCAACAATATGTCATCCATATATAATATCAGAAATGCTACAGAGCTCCTACTCACTTTCTTGTAAATACAGGCTTCTCCAAAAGTCTGTATAAAACCATATGCTTTGATCACACTATCAAAACGTTTATTCCAACTCCAAGAGGCTTGCATGAGTCCATAAATGGATCGCTGGAGCTTGCACACTTTGTTAGTTCCCTTTGGATCGACAAAACCTTCCGGTTGCATCATATACAACTCTTCTTCCAGAAATCCATTCAGGAATGCAGTTTTGACATCCATTTGCCAAATTTCATAATCATACAATTCGGCAATTGCTAACATGATTCGGACAGACTTAAGCATCGCTACGGGTGAGAAGGTCTCATCGTAGTCAATCCCTTGAACTTGTCGAAAACCTTTTGCAACAAGTCGAGCTTTATAGACAGTAACCTTACCATCAGCAACAGTATTCTTCTTGAAGATCCATTTATTCTTGATGGCTTGCCGATCATCGGGCAAGTCAACCAAAGTCCACACTTTGTTCTAATACATGGATCCCATCTCAGATTTCATGGCCTCAAGCCATTTTGCGGAATCTAGGCTCACCATCGCTTCTTCATAGTTCGTAGGTTCGTCATGGTCTAGTAACATAACCTCTAGAACAGGATTATCGTACCACTCTGGTGCGGATCTTACTCTGGTTGACCTACGAGGTTCAGCAAACAAATTGATCTAAAGTTTCATGATCATCATCATTAAATTCCTCACTAATTGGTGTAGACGTCACAGGAACCGATTTCTGTGATGAACTACTTTCCAATAAGGGAGCAGGTACTGTTACCTCATCAAGTTCTATTTTCCTCCCACTCACTTCTTTCGAGAGAAACTCCTTCTCTAGAAAGGATCCATTCTTAGCAACGAATGTCTTGCCCTCGGATCTGTGATAGAAGGTGTACCCAACAGTTTCTTTTGGGTATCCTATGAAGACACATTTCTCCGATTTGGGTTTCAGCGTATCAGGTTGAAGCTTTTTCACATAAGCATCGCAGCCCCAAACTTTAAGAAATGACAACTTTGGTTTCTTGCCAAACCATAGTTCATAAGGTGTCGCCTCAACGGATTTTGATGGTGCCCTATTTAACGTGAATGCAGCCGTCTCTAAAGCATAACCCCAAAACTATAGCGGTAAATCAGTAAGAGACATCATAGATCGCACCATATCTAGTAAAGTACGATTACGACGTTTGGACACACCATTACGCTGTGGTGTTCTGGGTGGCGTGAGTTGCGAAACTATTCCGCATTGTTTCAAATGTAGACCAAACTCGTAACTCAAATATTCTCCTCCACGATCAGATCATAGAAACTTTATTTTCTTGTTACGATGATTTTCAACTTCACTCTGAAATTCTTTGAACTTTTCAAATGTTTCAGACTTGTGTTTCATTAAGTAGATATAACCATATCTGCTTAAATCATCTGTGATGGTGAGAAAATAACGATACCCGTCGCGAGCCTCAACATTCATTGGACCACATACATCAGTATGTATGATCTCCAACAAATCAGTTGCTCGCTCCATAGTTCCAGAGAACGGCGTTTTAGTCATCTTGCCCATGAGGCATGGTTCGCAAGTACCAAGTGATTCATAATCAAGTGATTCCAAAAGTCCATCAGTATGGAGTTTCTTCATGCGCTTTATACCAATATGACCCAAACGGCAGTGCCACAAATAAGTTGCACTGTCATTATCAACTTTGCATCTTTTGGCTTCAACATTATGAACATGTGTATCACTACTATCGAGATTCATCAAAAATAGACCACTCTTTAAGGGTGCATGACCATAAAAGATATTA
This sequence comes from Triticum urartu, assembly GCF_003073215.2. NCBI lineage: Eukaryota > Viridiplantae > Streptophyta > Magnoliopsida > Poales > Poaceae > Triticum > Triticum urartu. Next base: position 612,317,232 of record NC_053028.1, read on the forward strand.
CTCATATAAATAGAACAGTCATTATTCTCATATTTAAATGAATAATCATCTTGCATTAAAAAAGATCCAGATATAATGTTCATGCTCAACGCTGGTACCAAATAACAATTATTTAGGTCTAAAACTAATCCCGAAGGTAGATGTAGAGGTAGTGTGCCGACGGCGATCACACCGACTTTGGAACCATTTCCCACGCGCATCGTCACCTCGTCCTTAGCCAGTGTTCGCTTAATCCGTAGTCCCTGTTTCGAGTTGCAAATATTAGCAACAGAACCAGTATCAAATACCCAGGTGCTACTGCGAGCTCTGGTAAGGTACACATCAATAACATGTATATCACATATACCTTTGTTCACCTTGCCATCCTTCTTATCCGCCAAATACTTGGGGCAGTTCCGCTTCCAGTGACCAGTCTGTTTGTAGTAGAAGCACTCAGTCTCAGGCTTAGGTCCAGACTTGGGTTTCTTCTCCTGAGCAGCAACTTGTTTGCTGTTCTTCTTGAAGTTCCCCTTCTTCTTCCCTTTGCCCTTTTTCTTGAAACTGGCAGTCTTATTGACCATCAACACTTGATGCTCCTTTTTGATTTCTACCTCCGCGGCCTTTAGCATTGCGAAGAGCTCGGGAATTGACTTATTCATCCCTTGCATATTATAGTTCATCATGAAGCTTTTGTAGCTTGGTGGTAGTGATTGAAGAACTCTGTCAATGACACTATCAACAGGCAGATTAACTCCCAGTTGAGTCAAGTGATTATGATACCCAGACATTTTGAGTATATGCTCACTGACAGAACTATTCTCCTCCATCTTGCAGCTATAGAACTTATTGGAGACTTCATATCTCTCAATTTAGGCATTTGCTTGAAATATTAACTTCAACTCCTGGAACATCGCATATGCTCCATGACGTTCAAAGCGTCGTTGAAGTCCCGGTTCTAAGCCGTAAAGCATGGCACACTGAACTATCGAGTAGTCATCAGCTTTGCTCTGCCAGGTGTTCATAACATCTGGTGTTGCTCCTGCAGCAGGTTTGGCACTTAGCGGTGCTTCCAGGACGTAATTCTTCTGTGCAGCAATGAGGATAATCCTAAAGTTACGGACCCAGTCCATGTAATTTCTACCATCATCTTTCAACTTTTCTTTCTCAAGGAACGCATTAAAATTCAACGAAACAACAGCACGAGCCATCTATCTACAACAAACATAGACATGCAAAATACTATCAGGTACTAAGTTCATGATAAATTTAAGTTCAATTAATCATATTACTTAAGAACTCCCACTTAGATAGACATCTCTCTAATCATCTAAGTGATCACGTGATCCAAATCAACTAAACCATAACCGATCATCACGTGAAATGGAGTAGTTTTCAATGGTGAACATCATTATGTTGATCATATCTACTATATGATTCACGCTCGACCTTTCGGTCTCAGTGTTCCTAGGCCATATCTGCATATGCTAGGCTCGTCGAGTTTAACCTGAGTATTCTGCGTGTGCAAAACTGGCTTGCACCCGTTGTAGATGAACGTAGAGCTTATCACACCCAATCATCACATGGTGTCTGGGCACGACGAACTTTGGCAACGATGCATACTCAGGGAGAACACTTTTATCTTGAAATTTAGTGAGAGATCATCTTATAATGCTACCGTCAATCAAAGCAAAATAGGATGCATAAAAGATAAACATCACATGCATCAATATAAGTGATATGATATGGCCATCATCATCTTGTGCTTGTGATCTCCATCTCCGAAGCACCGTCATGATCACCATCGTCACCGGCGCGACACCTTGATCTCCATAGTAGCATCGTTGTCGTCTCGCCAACTATTGCTTCTACGACTATCGCTACCGCTTAGTAATAAAGTAAAGCACTTACAGGGCGATTGCATTACATACAATAAAGCGACAACCATATGGCTCCTGCCAGTTGTCGATAACTTGGTTACAAAACATGATCATCTCATACAATAAAATATAGCATCATGTCTTGACCATATCACATCACAACATGCCCTGCAAAAACAAGTTAGACATCCTCTACTTTGTTTTTGCAAGTTTTACGTGGCTGCTACGGGCTGAGCAAGAACAGTTCTTACCTACGCATCAAAACCTTCTCAACGACCGGGCGTAGCCACACTCGGTTCAACTAAAGTTGGAGAAACTGACACCCGCCAGCCACCTGTGTGCAAAGCACGTCGGTAGAACCAGTCTCGCGTAAGCGTACGCGTAATGTCGGTCCGGGCCGCTTCATCCAACAATACCGCCGAACAGAAGTATGACATGCTGGTAAGCAATATGACTTGTATCGCCCACAACTCACTTGTGTTCTACTCATGCATATAACATCAATGCATAAAACCTGGTTCGGATGCCACTATTGGGGGAACGTAGTAATTTCAAAAAAAATCCTATGCACACGCAAGATCATGGTCAACGAGAGGGGAGAGTGTGTCCACGTACCCTCGTAGACCGAAAGCGGAAGCGTTAGCACAATGCGGTTGATGTAGTCGTACGTCTTCACGATCCGACCGATCAAGTACCGAACACACGACACCTCCGAGTTCTGCACACGTTCAACTCGATGACGTCCCTCGAACTCCGATCCAGCCGAGCTTTGAGAGAGAGTTCCGTCAGCACGACAGCGTGGTGATGATGTTGATGTTCTACCATCGTAGGGCTTCGCCTAAGCACCGCTACGATATTATCGAGGTGGACTATGGTGGAGAGGGGCACCGCACACGGCTAAAAGATCCCAGAGATCAATTGTTGTTTCTCCAAGGGGTGCCTCCCTCCCTATATATAAAGGAGTGGAGTAGGACTCCCCCTTTCCATGTGGGAGTAGGAAAGGAGAGGGAAGGAGAGAGAGGGGAAAGGAAAGGGGGCGACCCCCCCTCCTTGTCCAATTTAGACTGGGGGAGGGGGCGCGCGGCTACCCTTTGGTCGCCCCTCCTCTTCTCCATTAGGGCCCAAAAGGCCCATTAGTCTCCCCGGGGGGTTCCGGTAACCCCCCGGTACTCCGGTATATGCCCGAAACTCTCCGAAACCATTCCGGTGTCCGAACATAGTCGTCCAATATATCGATCTATATGTCTCGACCATTTTGAGACTCCTCGTCATGTCTGTGATCACATCTGGGACTCCGAACTACCTTCGGTACATCAAAAACCATAAACTCATAATATAACTGTCATCAAACTTTAAGCGTGCGGACCCTACGGGTTCGAGAACTATGTAGACATGACCGAGACACGTCTCCGGTCAATAACCAATAGCGGAACCTGGATGCTCATATTGGCTCCTACATATTCTACGAAGATCTTTATCGGTCAAACTGCATAACAACATGCGTTGTTCCCTTTGTCATCGGTATGTTACTTGCCCGAGATTCGATCGTCGGTATCTCTATACCTAGTTCAATCTCGTTACCAGAAAGTCTCTTTACTCATTCCATAACACATCATCCCGCAACTAACTCATTAGTTGCAATGCTTGCAAGGCTTTAAGTGATGTGTATTACCAAGTGGGCCCAGAGATACCTCTCCGACAATCGGAGTGACAAATCCTAATCTCGAAATACGCCAACCCAACAAGTACCTTCGGAGACACCTGTAGAGCACCTTTATAGTCACCCAGTTACGTTGTGACATTTGGTAGCACACAAAGTGTTCCTCCGGTAAATGGGAGTTGCATAATCTCATAGTCATAGGAACATGTATAAGTCATGAAGAAAGCAGTAGCAACAAACTAAATGATCAAGTGCTAAGCTAACGGAATGGGTCAAGTCAATCACATCATTCTCCTAATGATGTGATCCCGTTAATCAAATGACAACTCTTTGTCTATGGCTAGGAAACATAACCATCTTTGATCAACGAGCTAGTCAAGTAGAGGTATACTAGTGACACTTTGTTTGTCTATGTATTCACACATGTATCATGTTTCCGGTTAATACAATTCTAGCATGAATAATAAACATTTATCATGATATAAGGAAATAAATAATAACTTTATTATTGCCTCTAGGGCATATTTCCTTCAGAGTATTCAACCCAAATTTATTGATTCGACACAAGGGGAGCCAAAGAATATTCTCAAGTATTAGCAGCTAAGTTGACAATTCAACCACACCTGGAAACTTAATATCTGCAGCAAAGTGTTTAGTAGCAAAGCAATATGATAATAGTGGTAATGGTAGCAAAAGTAATATTTTTGGGTTTTATAGTGATTGTAAGAGTAGCAACGAAAAAGTAAATAGGCGAAGAACAATATATGAAAAGCTCGTAGGCATTGGATCGGTGATGCATAATTATGCCGGATGCGATTATTCATGCAACAGTTATAACATAGGGTGACACAGAACTAGCTCCAATTCATCAATATAATGTAGGCATGTATTCTGAATATAGTCATACGTGCTTATGGGAAAGAACTTGCATGACATCTTTTATCCTACCCTCCCGTGGCAGTGGGGTCCTATTGGAAACTAAGGGATATTAAGGCCTCCTTTTAATAGAGTACCGGACCGAAGCATTAACACATAGTGAATACATGAACTCCTCAAACTATGGTCATCACCGAGAGTGGTCCCGATTATTGTCACTTCGGGGTTGCCGGATCATAACACATAGTAGGTGACTATTGACTTGCAAGATAGGATCGAGAACTCACATATATTCATGAAAACATAGTAGGTTCAGATCTAAAATCATGGCACTCGGGCCCTTGTGACAAGCATTAAGCATAGCAAAGTCATAGCAACATCAATCTGAGAACATAGTGGATACTAGGGATCAAACCCTAACAAAACTAACTCGATTACATGATAAATCTCATCCAACCCATCACCGTCCAGCAAGCCTACGATGGAATTACTCACGCACAGCGGTGAGCATCATGAAATTGGTGATGGAGGATGGTTGATGATGACGATGGCGACGGATTCCCCTCTCCGGAGCCCCGAACGGACTCCAGATCAGCCCTCCCGAGAGAGTTTAGGGCTTGGCGGTGGCTCCGTATCGTAAAACGCGATGAATCCTTCTCTCTAATTTTTTTTTCTCCCCGAACACGAATATATGGAGTTGGAGTTGAGGTTGGTGGAGCGTCAGGGGGGCTCATGAGGCAGGGGCGCGCCTCCATCCTCGTGGACAGGGTGTGGGCCCCCTGGCCTTGATTCTTTCGCCAGTATTTTTTATTATTTCCAAAAATAATCTCCGTGAACTTTCAGGTCATTCCAATAACTTTTGTTTCTGCACAAAAATAACACCATGGTAATTCTGCTGAAAACAGCGTCAGTCCGGGTTAGTTCCATTCAAATCATGCAAGTTACAGTCCAAAACAAGGGCAGAAGTGTTTGGAAAAGTAGATACGATGGAGACGTATCAAAGACGACGATTGTTGGGGGAGATCACAGGCCGGAATGAAATACGTAAGTGATATGTTATCCTACAATTGTAAAAGGCCAGATATATGTATAGTATCTTTGAATACTTACGATCGTCCGGGGGCTTCAGCCTGAGGCGCCGCTTGGGGATGACTTCAGTGTCCGAATCTGAATCATCCGAAAGGGAGATCTTCCCCTTCTTGGACGCCTCCGCCTCTAGGTCCACAGACGCCACCCTTTTCTTCTCCCCCTTTAAGGGGAGAATTGCTCTCCTCCTCTTCCTCTTCGTCTTCATCTCCCTCATAGGAGGAGAGAGCTTTGGTATCTTCGGACGCAATGTCCGAAGTACCTTTACGGCGAAGTCCACTTCTGGCCTACTTGCCCTTCTTCTTGGCCTTCTTCTCCGGCGCCTGGTTCGACGCCGGAACCAGCATCTTCGTTAGTAGAGGAATAGCTGGGTCTTCAGCAGTGGAGCTAGACATTAGATCCGCTCTGCCTTCTTCGTCCAGCCCTGAAGGATGAGGGGAAGGCTTAGCATAGTCCTTGGATCTACAAGTTGAGGTTATGTTTGGAAATCTGAAAACTTACTGGAGTAGCCGGATGAGCGCAGTCGAGGCCGAGGTCTTCGGTCGTTACCGGCCATAACTTCTGGGCCTTGAAAAGCAGCTTGCAGATCTCTTCGTGCGTCGTGCTGAAGAATCGCTGCAGGGTCCGAGGGCCAGCCAGATTGAACTCCCACATATGAAGAGTCCGGCGCTGGCAGGGGAGAATTCAGCGAAAAAGCATCACCCGGATCACATCGGCAAGACTGGTATTCTTCTCTATCATACTTTTGACCCGCTTCTGTAGTGTCATCACCTCGTCGGACGACGCCCAGTCCAGGCCCTTTTTGATCCACGATGTAAACCGCAGTGGAGGCCCAGATTTGAACTCAGGGGTGGCGGCCCATGTGGCGTCGCGAGGTTCCGTGATATAGAACCACTCTTGTTGCAATCCCTTCACGGTCTCCACAAAGGCCCCCTTGGGCCAGGTGACGTTTGGGAGCTTGCTCACCATGGCGCCGCCACACTCTGCGTGTTGACCATCGACCACTTTCGGCTTCACATTGAAGACCTTGAGCCACAAGCTGAAGTGGGGGGATGCGGAGGAACGCCTCACACACGACGATGAATGCTGAAATGTGAAGGAAGGAATTCGAGGCTAGATCGTGAAAATCTAGCCCATAATAGAACATGAGCCCGTGGATGAAAGGGTGGAGGGGAAACCCTAGCCCGCGAAGAAAGTGGGGGATGAACACTACCCTCTCATTAGGCTCCAGAGTGGGGATGATCTGCTTTTTGGCAGGGAGTCAGTGGGCGATTTCCGCTGCCAAGTACCCCGCTTCCCGGAGTTCCTTGACGTTCCCCTCCGTAACTGAGGAAGCCATCCACTTGCCCTGGGCGCCAGATCCGGACATGGCTGGAGCGTTTAGTGGGGACGGAAAGGATTGAAACTTGGGCGTTGGAGCTCGAGGGTGAATGGGCTGAGGAAGAAGAAGGCGTGGGGTAAAAAGATGGATCCTTATCCTCTTATAAAGGCAGTGAATATCTTGCGCCCTCCCCACGAGCCTTAAAACTTGCCTATGCCCAAGGGTTCATGCAAACGGCACGGTTGGATTACCCAAACCTGTATTGATGAGAATCCCGCAATAAGGGGACACGATCTCTGCTCGACAAGACGTGTCAATAGAGGCCGTGCCTCGAGGGGCGGAGTGGGAGGCCACAAAATGGTTCAAAATAATGATAAGGCCAGAACATAACGTCTCGCCGAAAAAGCTGTCAGTGGACATGACTTATTTTGCTTAAGTATTTCGCCCTTGTGGTTCAGGGTTGTAACTATTATACGGAGCCGGATATAGTTCTTTTGTTCAGCTACTTTGTAGTATTCGGAGGAGGAACCCGCCTTGCAATGCCGAAGACAATCTGCATGCCGGACACGTCATCATTGAAGCCCGTTTCAGGGGCTACTAAGGGAGTCCTGGATTAGGGGGTCCCTGGGCGTCCGGGCTATGTGACATGGGTCGGACTAATGGGCCGTGAAGATACAAGATAGAAAGCCCTCCCCCGTGTTCGGATGGGACTCTCCTTTGCGTGGATGGAAAGCTTGGCGTTCAGATATGAAGATTCCTTTCTCTGTAAACCGACTCTATACAACCCTAGGCCCCTCCGGTGTCTATATAAACCAGAGGGTTTAGTCCGTAGAGGCAATCATAATCATATAGGCTAGACATCTAGGGTTTAGCATTACGATCTCGAGGTAGATCAACTCTTGTAACCCCTATACTCATCAAAGTCAATCAAGCAGGAAGTAGGGTATTACCTCCATTAAGAGGGCCCGGACCTGGGTAAAACATCATGTCCCTTGTCTCCTGTTACTTTCGATCCTTAGACACATAGTTTGGGAACCCCTGCCCGAGATCGGACGGTTTTGACACCGACAATGGGCCGGGCTGAGGACCCCTAAGTTAGTTCAGTCTTGGGCCACTTTTGGGCAGCCCATGGCGATCTACAAGGAAAATCAAGAACCATTGTCGTTTAAGACATGGTCTCACTATTCGTGGAGGACTCTCCTCCATTGACATAGTCGACTAGGACTCTTGAAATCCTAGGACCTCGGTATCTTATATAAACCGAGGTAGGGTTAGTAGATAGAAGACATCAAACAGAACATTACAATCTCTTGGTAGTTACATGTACTCTACTGTGTACACACTCCATGGCAATAAAAGACAAGCAGGACATATAGTTGTATCTCCTTGGAGTGCTTGTACCTAAGTAAAATATTATGTCAATGTTACCATCATCCCAAGACATCTAGTTTGGGTTCCCCTATAGCTAGAGATATGTCAGATTTAGTTTCAAAAGTGGTGGCCCATCCAGGTCCTGCTAATTGATCGTCACGGTTTGATGGGAATTTAGATCGGAACTGACGCAATCTGCACGTCGCATCAGATTTTCATCTTCAACACCGACTTGACTAGTCACCTTGACCAGGTCAAGGACTACACCCCATGTAGAATCGTTAGAGATTGGACGGGCGTCTTCATCAACATCAACATCAACCTCAACTAGGGCCATGGAAAAATTGGTCCATGGAGCTCGGGAGCTCAACTTTAATATTGCTTTGGCACGATCGTGCATAATAATATGAACGATTGATTCGTTTTCATCATTCCCGCCTACTCGGGGGTCGTTTTGTCGATCCCTTCGGTGGGATTGTGTGAAATAAAGTCTACAACAACTATGTAAAATTTCATCGCGATCCAACATAAATGCAGTACGAACCAACATATATATATACTATGGTAACTTATTTTGTGTAAATAGTGTGGTAATATACACACTGCAGACCTGATAACCTATATACAAACACCAAAATGACTTTTGACTCGGGGGAAAAAAGTTGTTGAAAAACATACCCCGGTAACTTATGTGTCAATAATGTGGTAATATACACACGCAGACCTGACACTTACGTACAAACACTATGATAAATTTTGATTGGGAGAAAAAAATTAGTAAAAACATACCACGGTAACTTATGTGTAAAATAGTATGGTAATAACATACCGCAGAGCTGATAACCCATGCACAAACACTGTGGTAACTTTTGACCCGGGAGGAAATGTTGTTGAAAAGCATGCCCCCGATAACTTATGTGTAAGCAACACGGTAATATGCACCACATACCTGATAGCCTTTGTACAAGCATCCGTGTTAACTCTTTGACCAAGTTGTTGAAAGAAATATACCCGCAGTAAATTATGTGTAAATAGCATGGAAATATATGTACCGCAGACCTGATAACCTATGTACAAACATCATGGTAACTTTTGATCTAGGAGAAGAAGTTGTTAAAAATCATTGTCCAGTAACTTATGTGTAAATATATTGTAATATACAAACCACAAACCTGATAACCTACCTATAAACACCTCAAAAAACATACCCCCAATAACTTGTGTGTAAATGACATGATAATATACAAAACCTCAGACTTGTTAACTTATGATCATAACTTTTGACCCAGGGGCAAAATGTTGATGAAAACATACCCCGATAACTTCTATGCAAAAAAAGGTTAACTTACATACCACAAGCATGGTAATTTACATAGCTTAGGTATGGTAATTTTTTACTAAAAAACATTAAAACATATCAACATGAGATCTAGTTCTCAAGGAGTCGTCGCGGCGAATTTAGTGATGGAAGTGGATCTTGAATCAGACAGATGATTTGAGCTATAAAATGGATACTAGAATTGGATTGTCGCGACAGACCGTGGTAACTTTGACCGGGGAAAACAAGTTGTTGATACTTACCCCCATAATTTCTGTGTAAATAATAGGATAATTTACACACCACAGGCCTCATAAACTTACATACAAAACACTGCGGTAACTTGAAAAGGTTGATTAAACATATCCAATAATTTATGTGCAAATAGCATGATAATTTATACACTGCAGATGCCTGTTGACTTTTGAGAAGGGGGGAGACTTGTTGAAACATATCTAGCAATTTATGTGTAAATAGTATGGTAATTATGTATTGCAGGACTAATAAATTACATACATACACCGTGTTAACTTTTTACATGGGGAAAAAAGTAGATGAAACATACATAATAACTTCCGTGTAAATTTAGTCAATGTTAAAAAAACTCAGAAAACTAACTTTATTTATAGTCTTTGTACTAAGACAGTAGTAAAAAGGGTTTAAAATCATTGATTTGCATCCAAAAGAGCGACACCAATGGCTTGGTAAGTTGGCTATTGGGCTTAGCATGTGCGTCAGTCTACTCGTTATGTGATCAATAATTATTCCCAAAATCGATTCCAGTGAGAGCTTCTTCTCCCATGTCTCTGATCCACCATACCGTGCCGTTTTTTTTTACTCTGCGCTGCGTCGGCCTCTAGGGACAACAGTTGTTCCTGCTTCTGCACACAACCGCATACATAGCCATGTATATGGACAACCACACGGCAAAACTTGTATTTGTATTGACAAAGTTTGGAAGTTCGATTTCAAAGCACCTCAGAACTATGACCATTTTCTAAGAATATTTGTATGGAAATCAGCTCTTGCAGATCGTCGACTTGAATCGGTTGTCATCGCTTAGACGTTAAGCTGATCATTTATCCTATATATGCCATATGCTGGTTGCCATGATTGCAGATAGCATGACGTTGAGTGCGCTATCTCCGATTCACCAAGGGAAAGTAGACAAATGCCTATAATGGGTAAATTCTGGCGTGTGTGCTATGTGCCCGTGGTGTTTTCAGTTTCAAAGGGTGTTTCGATTTATAGCAAACAAGTGGTGATGCCATATAGCTGGCACATTTTTTTTCCCTCGAAAAGGAGCTATTATCATTTTTTTCTCTCTCAAAAAAGAATTATTATCATTTTGCATGGGTTGTAACAATATTGTATTGAAGTAAGTTTTTGTAGATCAGCATGAAGCGGTCGCCGTGGATGGGCTTCTAGCCCAGTGTCCAGCGAGCAGCTGTGTCTTGTGGCTGACGCAGGTTCGGGCCTCAGTTCGGACGCTGATGTCTCACATTCTCCTCTTAATTAAAAAAATCAGTAGGGGCTTCTTCTCTTGCCGGTCTAGGTTTTTTTGATGGTCATCGTCACATTATTCATCCTACAGGATTGCTAAATCTCAACCGACTAAGACTTAATCAAGTCTCAGTCGACGCTATATTTATTAGATCTTACATGAAGATTCATGTAAAAAAATTAAATTTTTGTATGTTCTATCATTTGACTAAGACTTGATTAAATCTCAGTCAACTGAGATCTAGCCACACCCTTCATTCTATATATGCCGGTTGTTAAGATTGTAGATGAAATGATGTTGAGTGTGCTATCTCCGTTTCGCCGGGAATGTAGACAAATGCCCATAAGGCTGTAATATGCAACTTTTGGCGTGTGTGTTATGTGCTCTTGGTGTTTTCAGCTTCATTAACTAATAACAAACGAGCGGTGATGCCATATATACCTGGTGCATTTTTTTTCTGAACTTACCTATCGAGGCAATTCCACTTTCACCAGGGCCACTAACTTTTGTATCTAGTTAGTCATGTAGGGGAGATAATAAATTGACACTGTCATAAAACATAGCATATCCACTCTGACACTACCTTTTTCTTTTGCCGGATCCGAGACTACCTTATATGTGGTTCTGTGTACCAATAATATATAATTAAGATTTGTTTGTGCTTAGTTTCCACGTATATGATTTCAGGAATATATTTCTGTCTAGTGGATCACCGAAAGAGTAGGGCATCTTCAACACTGACCCTCAAACCTTCCGCAACCATCCAACATGGTCCTGTATCAGTTCGCGAAGCGGTCGGGATGCGAATTTTCCCACCCTTCTCTTCCCGCCCAGAGCTCTGTTTCCCGCCTGAACTCCCAACCCTGTCTCTGTCCAAGGTGTCTTCATTTGCCTAAGGAGGAAAGAATGGCGCCTAGGTGGACGCCTTAGACGCCCTATGGACTAAGGCAGACGCCTTAGGCATGCACTTAAGGCAAGGCCGACGCCCTGTGATGTGGGGGCACCCTGATGCCTAGGCATCGCTTAAGAGACGCCTTAAAAACAATGGCGCCAGCTGCCCGCATTCATATCGTTGTAGAGCGCGTCGCTCCATATTGAAGGTGGCTTAGGGCGACGCATCCTCTCTCTGCCTCCGCCATTGAAGCTGTCCGCCGGCCGAGGGCGCCGCGCGCGATGTGTCTCCGGAGTCGTACCTGTTCAATGCAGGAGACGTGTGACTCGACAAGACAGGACGGATATCTGCCACACCCATTCAATACCCCATCCATATGTATGCCGCCATTAAGCAAGCCCGCCAGCCGAGAAACCCACTCCGGCGCCGCGCATTGACGGAACTGGACGTCTCATCTTACTGGAATGCGCTATTTAAAGGTAGCCACACCCGGCTAACTCCACACCACAACACAAGCCTCTCCCCATCCTCCTCCCTTGCACTACATCTGCCACGACTGTTGGCAGTGAAGCTCTGTGGGAGAGACTTTCCATGAAGATGAAGCATGTCGTGGCCGCCCTTGTCGCCGCCTGGATGAGTCGTTGTGCTAGGCGGATAAAGGTCGGCTTGCCGGCCAGCTCGCCCAAGGTCTCCGGCGACGAGGAGGACGAGACCAGATGGAGACGGGCTCCGACGACACCGCCCCGGCTCCCACGCCTCCTGTGCACACCGGCTTCACCATGGAGTAGGCACAGGCACACTACAACACCGCCATGGCGGAGGTGCAGCCGGTGCTGGCGCCTTTGTCGGTGTTCCGGCAGGCGCTGGAGGAACAACGGTACATGATACGTCTCCAACGTATCTATAAATTTTGATTGTTCCATGCTATTATATTATCTGTTTTAAATATTTTATACGCAATAATATGCTATTTTATATTATTTTTTGGACTAACTTATTAACCTAGAGCCTAGTGCCGGTTTCTGTTTTTCCTTGTTTTTAAGTTTTACAGAAAAGGAATATCAAACAAAGTCCAAACGGAATAAAACTTTCGCGATGATTTTTCTTGGACCAGAAGACACCCATAAGGCTTGGGGAGAGGGCCAGAAGAGTCCCGAGGGATCCACAAGCCCTCAGGGCGTGCCCTAGGGGACGCGCCCCTGGCTTGTGGGCCCCTCGGGAGTCCACTGACCTCCATCTCAGCTCTATAAACCCTATAATATTCCCAAACCACGAGAAGCGTCCACCAAAATACTTTTTCGCTGCCGTAACCTTCTGTTCCCGTGAGATCCCATCTTGGGGCCTTTTCTGGCACCCTGCCTGTTGGGAATATAACTATCAGGTATGACCCGCCCAGGAGGGGCCGGGTCAATCCTAATGGCGGGTTACTAAAAGAAGCCCAGTGAATATACAAGGCGATGGTTTATTATATGGCTTGTAGTAGGCCCAAGCCCAGAGGCGGCTTAAGGCCCATATTTGTAAACCGCCATGTGTAAGTAAGACTTGTAAAGAAAGGCATGTAAAAGAAGTCACCGAGTCGAACACGTTGTATGAGCCGGCCGGGACTCTATAGGCCGCCAGGCGTCAACCCATGTATATAAGGGGACGACCCGATGGCGGCTTAGGGCAAGAAACAACAGATCGAGAGCCAAGCTAGCGTATTCACTCCTTGGTTATTGAAACCTAGCAATACTACATCAACTGGACTAGGCTTTACCTTCACCGTAAGGGGCCGAACCAGTATAAACCGCTCATGTCCTTTGTCCTGATTAACCCCTTTAAACTTCCTAGTTGTGATGGCCCTATGACTAAGTCCTTTCGCTAGGACATCTGTCGTGACAACTCCACGACAGTTGGCGCCCACCATGTGGCCAGCGCACGATGGATTTGAGTTCTTGAAGGGCAACTTCGAAGGGCTCAAGGGATACGCTGTGGGTCGGATGACCAAGAGTCGTCGCGGCAAGCTCTACATCGATGACGAAGGCTGGGGCCCCGATGCTGGCTCAATTGAGTACGGGTACCGGGTCCCCTTCGGCGGAATCCATGTCTTCATCGGCCGGATCGGCGAGTCGGGGCCTGAGCCGGACATGTGCACCAACCTCATCGAGACGGCTCAGCGCGCGAGATCCGCCCGGGCTCAGCTCGCCGTGAGGCATGCCTTCATGGGTTGCATCCATGGAGGGGAATTTTCTGAAGGATCGGTGGATGGCGGTGAGACGGCTGTTTGCTCTGACGGTGAGTCGTCCACGGGCGAGACAGATTCTTTGTATCAGCTACAAGATGGCGGGCTTGGGGGCTGTTCCGATGGCAGCAGTATTCCGGACCCCTCTGAGCCGCCGAATCGAGCCGGAGTCTTCATGGCTGGCACTCAACCCGGTCAGAATTCTACGGCTGCGGCAGCGATAACCACCGGGTTGGCAGCGGCCGGGTCAGGAGACCCCGCGCGCCCACCGGCTCAGGTACTGATGGACCTCATGGATAGGATGACGGCCCTGTTGATTGATGTGGTTGAGCCGGCGGATAAGGCTCAGCATGACGCGGAGGTGGCATGGCTACGCGGAGAGGTAGCGCAGGCCAAGAAAAATTTAGCGGCGGAAGATGTCAGGATGGCCGCAGAACGGGCGGCTCTGGATGCTCGTGCTCAGCAGCTTCAAGCGGAGACTTTCCGGCTCTCGGTGGATCCGAACGCGTCAAACGAGGTCATGAGGAGAAGGCACCAGAAGGCTCAATCACGTCTGCCTCTGACTTACGATCCTAGGAACCTTTTCCACACACCCGGGGCCAATCCCAGTAACCCGCCGGAGGCAAACGGATCACAACAACCGGGACTGGGGCGCCGGTTCAACCGCGGGCCATGGAACCACCTCGTGTGAATACTGCTCCGCCTCACTACACACCAATACCACCGGGTCACTTCTCTAACCCTTTGGAGAATTTAATTGCTGCGTCAGCTCGTATGGCGGCTCTCCCAATGGAAGGTGACTCTCCGACGGCAATCGAAACACGAAGGGTCAGAGAACTTCTTCAGACAGCTCTAGCACAGCAGGCTGAATACTCTTATAGTCGAGACAGAATCCATTCAACCCCTCGCCCAAGCCGGAGCCCGAGTTATAGCATGTAACACCCCGAGAATCTTGCTACAGTAATCTCCCCCTAATAGTGGCCATGTCATCATGATTACTATGTAGCTTGCCACCTGTCCAAAATCCAAAGCCATTTTCAAATCTGAAATAAAGTCAAATAAATTATTTCTTCGAACAGTAAAACTAAAATGTTCACACTATTATATAAATCCCCATGATCATTGCAGTGATGAAACCAACTTCATTTGACTCTCAGGTGAATCCCTTGGAAATTACTAAGTGGCCTAACAACACTTAGCAGAACCTTTTAAATACAAACATAAGTTGTTTAATTTCAAACAAACTCCAAACTATTTTGCGGCAATATTAGATAATGCCTAGTATTTGTTTAGACCAGTTGCATATTTTTACAAAAGTCATTTGGTGGTCAAACAAATGCAAATCAGTAGCTAACTTAATAAATACTTATCAAAAAAAGAATAGTCGGGCCACTGTGCACTTAGGCCTGTTGGAGCAGTACAGGCCCAGCCCGCTCCCAAGTTGCCCAGCTGTCGATGGCGCCCGAGCCTGGACGCCGTTCCTGCCACACCATCTCACCATCGCGTCGCTACAGGCCACCTGGAGGGGATAAGATCGCCAGCATCGATGCCCTGGACAAGGCCAGGATCTTTTCCCCCTCCCCTCGCTTCGTTGCTTCTTCACCCGCCATGGCCGCCTCTGTCGTATCCGTCGCCTTGCTGCCCGCGTTGCCACCGAGCCCCACTTGCCTCGCCGACGTCTCCGGGAGCACGACTGCCTCGTCCTCGTCACCTGCACGTGCTGGATCGGAGCCATGGAGCTGCATCGTCGACACGCGCTTCGGTCTTCTCCGGCGCTGTTCTCCGCCCCTGCCTCGCTCCCATCTCCGGCCTCCGTCGCCACCCCCCCTGCGCCGCTGCGACCTCGCTGTGGACAGCCCCGCTCCGGCCCACGCGCGCCCGCCTGCCTTTGGCCGCGGTCGCCCTTGGCGGCCCACGTCCTCTGTCGCCCCTGGCCGCCGACGCCCCGGCGCCCGCGCGCCTAGCTCGCTTCGCCGTGCGGGCGCACACCCGCGCCCGATAACCCCATTCGTCTGTTAACTGCGTGGCCCCATGCCCCTTTTCTGAAAACAAAATAAAAGTTAATTAAAATAAATAGTTAACCAACATAATTAATTAATTATATAAATTAATCATGCTTAAATAGCTAATTAAGTTTAATTAAAATGCTAATTAACTACTGTGAGTATGACAGGAGGACCCCACGCCCTGTTGACCAGTCAACATTGACTGGTCAACTAGGACCCCCATGGACCCACATGTCACCCTCTGGTACACTTCTATGTACACAGATCTGGGTGCACTTAGCATTTTAATCATTATTTTTGAATTAATAACAATTTCAGAATATTGTTTGAATCTTTGAAAAATCATATAAAATAAACTGTAACTCGGATGAAAATGTTTTCTACATGAAAGTTGCTCAGAAAAACGAGACGAATCCGAACACGCGGTCCGTTTACCTGTCAGTTGCCTCTAACTATCTGAACATGGAACTTTCCCCCTCCGGTCATCTGTCTGACACGAGTCCAGAACCGGGAAAACATTCCCGGTTGACTTCCCCCTTCACCGGTATCATGTAGCACCGCGTTAGAACACGTCTAGCTCTGCCTGTTGTCCTATTATGCACTTGCTTGCTATGTATTTACTGTTTCTCCCCCCTCCTCTCTTCGGTAGACCCCGACACCGATGCTGCCCCTGTGATCGACTACGTCACCGACGACCCCTCCTTCTCATCTGAGCAACCAGGCAAGCACCCCCTTTGATCATCCCGATATCGCCCATTCCATTCTCTCATTCTTGCATTAGATTTTGCTACTGTTATTGTTTGCTCCTATTCTGACGCATAGCTTGCTTTTGTATCTGCTATTGTACCTTACTTGCTTATCCTAGACTGCTTAGTATAGGTTGGTTAGTGATCCATCAGTGACCCCCACCTTGTCCTTGTTGCCCCTACTTCATCATTGAAGACCCGATCAACGGGATCGAAGACCAGGCCCCGGCACCGCACATCACTTTCCCCTTAGTTGCTCGACACTACTGGGTTACTATCGAGTGCCGAGGGTGAGACCTCTACATCACTTCTGATGTTAACCCTGTAGTGTAGCTATTCGGTCATGGTCATCGAGGGTGATTCCGCCTTAACCACTTCCGATACGACTCTGTCATGCAACCCCTCAAGTGTGAACCTCGGGGGTGGTTCCTCTTACGTTCACCTTGATGATTACATCGAGTGGAATCCACCGGGGGTGATTCCTCGGTTTTTCCCCTTGGTGTTAGACACCCAGTTACTATGATTACTATGACTTTACACTGAACCATGTTACTAAAGATGGGTCGGCCCTGAGGGGTACCTGCGCGAGCTTAATAGCGAGTGATGTGCAGACGGTTTGACCTGGAGGGTGCCCGCGAGATACTTACGAGGCGTGGCCGGGCATTCTTAGCCCTTGCCGCAAGTATTCAAGACGGGGCAACGGGGTCACATCTTTCATGAGTCTCTGCTTGTTACCGCGCGTTACTAATCCACTACGATTTGGATATTTGATCCGAGGGGCCTCTGGCCTGATAGCACTAACCATCACGTGGGCATAGTATGGGTGTTCTGTGTAGTATGCATCAGCTGAAGCTTAATAGACGTCAGAGACTGAGCGGCGCGCACCGGGTTGGACTGGTAAGCACCTGCCTTTTTGAAGGAGGTAGCTAGGTCTGCTCACCGGCCGCGTACGCAATGTGCAGGAGTTCCCGGGGAGATGGCCCATGACCCCTGGGGGCATAGGTTTAGTCCGACGTGCTGACATCTCTATTAAGCCTAGGTCGGGTTGCGGCGTATTGTTTGGCCGAGGCCGGGCATGACCCAAGAAAGTGTGTACGACCGGAGTTAATCGAGCGTGGTGGGTAAGTTGGTGCACCCCTGCAGGGAAGAAAACATCTATCGATAGCCTGTCCTGTGGTAACGGACACTTGGAGTTGTATCCCGATCGATACAACTAGAACTGGATACTTGTGATGAGAAAGAATTGTGTATAAGAGATGGATAGTATGGCTCTGGGATTGCTTTCTCGCAGGGAGTCGAGAAAGGATCACTGGCCGAGGTTGATAACACTATTACTACTTTACATTATGTCGATCTATACTCTTCTATATGCTGCAAGATGCTTGAAGATGCTAGTCTTCGATAGGCTAGGCTTTCCCCTTCTTTTCTGGCATTCTGCAGTTTAGTCCATAGATACAGCCCATTCCTTTGATACAAATGCATACTTAGTTTAGATCTGATGTAAGTCTTGCGAGTACTTTGGATGAGTACTCACGGTTTCTTTGCTACCTCTTTTTCCCCCATACCTGATTGTTGTGACCAGTTGACGGATCCCAGGAGCCAGACGACACCACTGATGACTACTGCTACCCCAAGGGTGCCTACTACTACGTGATGGCCGCTGACGATCTGGAGTAGTTAGGAGGCTCCCAGGCAGGAGACCTTGCCTTTTCGATCGATGTTGATTTTGTGATAGCCTTCTTAAGGCAAACTTGTTTAACTTATGTCCGTACTCAGATATTGTTGCTTCCGCTGACTCTTGTGTTTTTCGAGCTTATGTATTCGAGCCCTCGAGGCCCCTGGCTTGTAATATAAAGCTTGTATTATTTTAAATTGTGTCTAGAGTTGTGTTGTGATATCTTCCCGTGAGTCCTTGATCTTGATCATACACATTTGCGTGTATGATTAGTGTACAATTGAATCGGGGGCGTCACATAGCAGGCATATGGACTCAGCGGCCATGTCAAGTAATGCCCAACGCCATAACCAACCACGCAGGCATGACCCGATGCAGGATGGAGCCCTTAACTTAGTAGATCAGGAGAGGATCCGTCAAGAGGCTGAGCGAGCGGTTCAACAGGCAGCTGAGCTGGCGGCTCACCGGGCTTTTCCGGTTTATCCAGCAAACTCTGTTGAGGCGGGAGTGGCTACAAGAACAGGAGGTGTTCCTTGCCTGGTGCCGGCTCTACGTAATGAGCGCTTACCAAAGGACTTTAAGGGGCCTCGTAAGGTGCCTAATTACACGGCTGACTTGCAGCCCGGGGCATGAATTGAAAGTTATGATATGATAATGGAGTTATTGGAGGTCAGCGATGCAGCAATGGCCAAGTACTTCACTATGATGTTAGATGGAATAGCTCGCACTTGGTTGAAAGGGTTGCCACCCAACTCCATCGGCTCATGGGCGGAGTTAAAAGCCCGGTTCATTCAGAACTTCAAGGATACATGTAAGCAACCTATGTCGATCATGGACTTGACTAACTGTAAGCAAGAGGAAGGTGAATCCATGACTCATTGGGTGCGCCGGGTCAAGGAAATAATACATTCATCTGATGAGATGGATGCCGGCTCCGCGGTCTTAATGTTGGAGAAAAATTACCGTTTTGAACCTCTGAAACAGAAGCTGGGGCGGCTCAAGCGTGATTGTAATGACATGGGCCAGCTGATGGCGGCTCTGGTCAAATATGCTAATTCTGACAGTACCAAGGATCCCGCTAGGACGAAGAGAAGACAGGGAAGGGAAAGAAGAACGGCAACGGCAAGGGTCACCAGCATAACCCGGCGAATCAAGGAGGTAATAAATGTAAGGCTGACGAGTTTGTGGCTAACACCAATACACAGGGCAACAACCAACGGCGCAAGGGGAGGCCACCTCCTCGGTCAGGCGGGTCAGGTCCCACCCTCGAGAAACTATTAATGAACCCTGTCCGAGACACGGCACCCAGGAGAAGCCGGCTACCCATCTATGGAAGGACTGTACAATCATGAAGGCTTTTAAGAACTCTAACATATTCGATGGTAACTATGGACCTGGCGGTGGTTCAGGCGGTGGCGGTTTTCATGGCCCGGGCGCCGGCTCAGGCAGTGGCGGTTTTCATGGCCAGGGCCATTCGGGTAGTCAAGGCGGCTATAATCAGCAATCCGGCCAGGGCAGTTAGCAACAGCAGCAACAGTCCGGGTATCAGAGTAACCCAAAACAGCTGAACAGTGGCCAGTACCACGTGTTTACCACCAGTTTGTGCAAGAGGGACTAGAAACTTCATAAGAGGGCTGTAAATATTGTTGAGCCGACGGTTCCACGGTATTTGAGATGGTCTGAACAGCCTATTATGTGGAGTAGGGAAGATCACCCTCCCCGGGTTGATAATCCGGGTCATCTGGCTCTGGCGGTGGCACCTCAGGTTGGTGGATATAAGTTCACTAAAGTGCTCATAGGCAGAGGCAGTAGCATCAACATCCTCTATTATGATATGTTCCATCGCATGGGGTTGACTGATAAGAGTCTTAAAACATCCAACACTGTTATTCATGGGGTAGTGCCAGGTAAGTCGGCGTACCCAGTTGATAAGATTGAGCTAGAAGTAGCCTTTGGGGATGAGTATGATTCTAGGGCTGAGAAGTTAACTTTTGAAGTAGTTAAGATCAAAAGCCCATATCACGCTCTATGTGGACGGACGGCTTATGCTAAGTTCATGGCTCGGTCGTGTTATGTGTATCTGCAGCTCAAAATGCCGGGTTATAAAGGCACTATCACAGTAGATGGAAGCCGGAAAATAGCCCTGGAATGTGAAGAAGGTGATGCCCCTTATGCCGAGTCTATTTGTGCAATAGAGGAATTGAAGCTTTATAAGGATAATGTTGACCCGGCAGACATGACGTCTTTGAAGAAGCCAACTAAGGAGCATGAGCCGGCGTTGAAATTCAAGTCAGCTGATGACACCAATATGATTGATTTTGTGCCTGGCGACTCATCCAAATAGTTCATTATCAGTGCTAACTTGGATCCAAAATAGGAAAGCACACTCATCGAGTTCATCCCTGAGAACCGAGACATCTTTGCATGGAAGCCTTCTGACATGCCGGGTGTCCCAAGAGAACTCGCTGAGCACACTCTCAATATTAATCCAAAGTTTAAACCAGTCAGGCAGTTTCTTCGGCGGTTTGATGAGGAAAGGCGCAAGGTTTCTTCGGCGGTTTGATGAGGAAAGGCGCAAGGCTATTGGAGAAGAAGTGGCCCGGCTCTTGGTGGCCGGGTTCATTGTTGAAGTTTTTCACCCAGAGTGGTTGGCTAACTCGGTGCTTGTGCTTAAAAAGAACGGCACCTGGCGTATGTGTGTAAATTACACATATTTAAACAAGGATTGTCCGACTGATCCTTTTACTCTCCCTCGTATTGATCAAATCATTGATGCTACAACGGGTTGTGAGCGTTTCAGTTTTTTGGATGCTTATTCTGGTTATCATCAGATCAAGATGGCAGCTAAGGACCAGGAGAAGACACCTTTCATCACTCCGTTTGGAGCCTTCTGCTATGTGTCTATGCCTTTTGGACTTAAGAGTGCCTAGGCGACTTATCAGCGATGTGTGCAGAACTGTCTTCATAACCAAATTGGCGGTAATGTTCATGCTTATGTGGATGATATAGTGGTTAAATCAAGAAAGAAGGAGACTTTGGTAGATGATCTGAAAGAGACCTTTGATAACCTCCGGGTCTACAAAATGATGCTTAACCCGGTCAAGTGTGTTTTTGGAGTCCCAGCTGGCAAGCTTTTGGGTTTTTTGGTGTCTAACAGAGGCATTGAAGCTAACCCAGAGAAAATTAAGGCAATTACATCTTTGGCTAAGCCCGCGTGCATCCATGACGTTCAACGGCTGGTGGGTCGTGTCGCAGCTTTAAGCCGGTTAGGTGAGAAGGCTATGCCATTGTATCAAATGATGAAAAAGGCAAATGACTTTGTCTGGAGTGACACTGCTAACTCTGCCTTTGAAGATCTGAAGAGACAGCTCGCTGAGCCACCGGTTCTTGCTGCTCCTGTTGAGAAGGAGCCATTGTTGTTATATGTGGCTGCTAACTCACGTGTTGTCAGTGTGGCCATTGTTATGGAGCGTAAGGAGGCTGGCAAGGAACATCCGGTTCAACGGCCGGTTTACTACGTTAGTGAGGTGCTCATTGAGTCTAAGCAAAGATATCCGCATTGGCAGAAGCTTGTTTATGGGGTGTTCATGGCAAGCCGGAAGCTCAAGCATTACTTTCAGGGTCATCCTATCACTATGGTTAGCTCTGCTCCTCTAGGAGACATTATTCAAAATAGAGAAGCCACAGGATGAGTCGCCAAGTGGGCCATTGAACTTGGGTCTCATGGTTTAAAGTATGTGCCAACTGCGATCAAATCTCAAGCGCTGGTTGACTTCATTAACGACTGGACGGAGTTGCAGATACCGGAGGAGAAGCCAGACAACACATATTGGACGATTCATTTTGATGGGTCCAGACAATTGGAAGGATCGGGGGCTGGAGTTGTTCTAACCTCTCCTCGAGGTGACAAATTTTGTTATGTGTTGCGATTGATGTTTCCTTGCACTAACAACGCAGCTGAGTACGAGGCCTTGCTTCATGGTCTTCGAATGGCTAAGGAAATGAGTTTAAGCCGGGTACGGTGCCTAGGCGACTCGGATCTAGTGGCTCAACAAGTATCAGGCAAGTGGGACTCCAAGGATTCTCTCATGACGGCTTATCGCCGTGAGGTCGATGCCATTGTTGGGCACTTCAAGGGTTATCAAGTGGAACACATTGACCGCAGAAAGAACGAAGCGGCTGATGCCTTAAGCCGGTTGGGATCTCAGCGTAAGCCGGTACCACCTAACACCTTTTTAGATGTTCTACATAACCCTTCTGTTAAGTTTCCTACAGAGGAAGACTTGGTTGTTCCTGACCCGGAGGCACTTGGCCGTTCCTGACCCGGAGGCACAGTTGGTGGCGGCTCTTCATGTCATTCCAGATTGGACAGTACCGTTTTTGGCTTACATGACCCGGGGCGAGTTGCCAGAGGATGAGACCTTGGCTCGATAGATAACCCGACGGTCTAAGTCAATGACAATTTCTAATGGTGAGTTGTCTCATCGCAGCATCACTGGAGCATTTCAACGTTGTGTCTCTCCTGAAGAAGGTCAAGAAATTCTTTGTGAGATCCATGAAGGGGATTGTGGCCATCACGCCGGTTCAAAGTCTCTTGTGGCAAGCTTTTCTTCATGGTTTTTACTGGCTAACGGCTCACGCTGATGCAGAGGATCTAGTCAGTAGGTGCGATGGGTGTCAAAAATTTACACGACGAGCGCATGTGCCGGCTCAATAATTGCGGATGATTCCAATCACTTGGCCGTTTGCAGTCTGGGGGCTTGACATGGTTGGACCTTTCAAAAGGTCCAAGGATAAAAAGACACATCTTTTGGTGGCAGTTAACAAATTCACAAAATGGATTGAGGCAGAGCCGGTTAGTAAGTGTGATGCAGCCATGGTGGTTCAATTCATGAAAAATGTGATCTTTCATTTTGGCTTTCCACACAACATTATAACTGATAATGGTACTAATCTGTCCATAGGCGCTATGGAGGAGTTTTGTCAACTTGAGCATATTCGGCTTGATGTTTCATCAGTAGCTCACCCCCAATCCAATGGTCAAGCTGAGAGAGCAAATCAGGAAATCTTAAAAGGTCTCAAGCCCCAGCTTATGGTTCCTTTACAGCGGACGTCGGGCTGTTGGGTAGAGGAGTTACCCTCGGTGCTATGGAGAATCAATACCACTCCTAACAGGTCTACAGGTTATACACCTTTCTTTATGGTTTATGGAGCAGAATCAGTCCTGCCTAGTGACATCCGTCACGACTCGCCCCGCATGGCGGCTTACGTTGAAGCTGATAATGAACAAGCCCGACAAGATGCGCTTGACTTGTTAGATGAGGAGCGAGATTTGGCAGCAGCCCGATCAGCAATTTACCAACAGGATCTGCGCCGTTATCACAGCCGCCGGGTTAAGTCCAGAACCTTTCAAGAAGGTGACCTGGTGCTCCGGCTCATCCAGAATCAGTCTGATGCACACAAGCTATCCCCACCTTGGGAAGGACCCTTTGTGGTCAGCAAGAACTTAAACAAATGGGTCATATTACCTTATCGATGTTCGAGAGCACAAAGACTCACATAAGTCGGAGGAGGAGACCCACCGGGCGTGGAATATTGCTCAGCTTCGGCCATACTATACTTGAGCCACAGGATCTCATCATGTACATACTTTCACATTGTATATATTATGATAAGTAATAAAGCAGGACCTTTGTCCTTTTCTTTCCTCAAAGATCATACATCTTATTATTCAAACAACCACTAGGGGGCTGATCGTATCCGAATCTAGTTTAACCTTTTTGGTCCGGCTCATGATCGTATTCGAATCTAGCCGTAAAATTCATGGTCACTAGGGGGCTTCCTGTTCAAACATAGGTCGTATTCGAACCAAAGAGAACATAGCTATCGTAACCCTCTTGATCGGTGTAAAGCCAAACTCACTAGGGGGCTTCTTGATCGTATCCGAATCATAGCTTCACCCCTTTTGGGTCCGACTTGGATCGTATTCGAATCAGGGTCATTAAAAACCTCTTAAGGTCATTTGGGGGCTTCCTGTTCAAACATAGGTCGTATTCGAACCAAAGAGAACATAGCTGTCGGTACCCTCTTGATCTGCGCAACGCCAAAACCACTGGGGGCTACATGATTGTATTCGAATCCTAGCTTAACACCTTTGGTCCAGTTTACTGATCGTATTCGAATCAGAAGCCTCCAAGTTACTCTTGATACTTGATTTACATCGTTTTGGAACATACTATTTTGTTTTTACTGGTTTTTTGTTGTCTCAAATCTAACTGCACGTATGGTTTCAATTTAAATCGGCTCGGTTTTTTGACAATGAGTTACCAAGGTATAAACAATCATCAAGCATGTCAAGGTATTGACTTCCCCAAAGATTAGGATCGTCAACCTTATTATCCGGGTCATATAAGCCGGGAGTTCAGAATCAAAGAACATATGTATGACATCGTCGTTCATAAACAGACTTATCTGTATTTTTTTCGTTAATCAAAGGTTTTTTCAGCCTTGTTTATCTTACATCTGGTCCTGTTTTTCCACTATGATGGTTTCATAGTTATGCATTGGGTGTTTTGACACGTCCAGCGATAAACCGCCAGGACAGTTTTTTCATCTTTTGCATACAGAAACAGATTTAAACATTGCAGAAGTGATCACGGATATAATGCATATATTGACATCACGAGTAAAAAGTCATATGCAACATCCTATGCACGACGGCATAGGCAAAACATGCAGTTTTCAAACTAACCTATTACAAGGCATTGAGAGCCCAAAAGGTTAGATTGTTTTCTTTCTTAAGCTAAAGGCTGGATTATTTAGACGGTTATTACTCCTCCCTCGCCGGTTCACCTCCCTCCACTGGTTGGAAGCTGGGATTGGACCAGTCAAAGCCGTTCAGAGCAATAAACTCAGCTCCATCGTCAATTAGGCCGGCCGGTTCAATTTCCGGGGCAAAAGTATGTTGGCGAACCGATGGGATAAGATCTGTCACTTTATACAAGGGAGCCGCCATCTTTTTATTCTCCATATCAAAACCCGCCTGATACTTGTCGATGTTGGTCTCCTCGCCAAGAATGGTAGCATGAGGATGAACTCCCCTCACACACGCAATAAAATCATCTTGCTCAAATGAAGTCCCGTCTTCCTTCAAAGTAGGGTACCTCTTGACCACGTCTCCCGGGTCTAATTCCGGAACCCAGGCTTTGGAGCGGCTCAAGGCAGTCAGGGCTCCGGCTCTGGCACACGACCGTTTGACCTCTTGGAACCTGGCGGGTAAGATAGATAATTTCTTCAACACATCACTCAAGAGGTTGGGTCCTTGGTTGGCAGGAGAGATGGTAGCAAGCGCCCGTTGAGCCCCAGTATACAGCTGCTCCACCAAGGTATAAACCGCCTTCAGTTTTGTGACGCTGTTTTGATTAAGGTTATTGCTCCATGGACCTATGAGTATTTTACAAAAGGTTAGGCAGGCGGTTTATATTTCTGGCAATAATAAAATGTAAGTAACTAATGCAAATGACTCACCAAAGATTGCAGAGACCATCTAAGACACACGGTTTTTTAAGCCGGTGAGTTCCGCAGTAACCTCTGTGAGAGCCGCCTCTGCTGTCTCAGCACGCTGTACCAGCAAGCTTTTCTCATCAGCCCAGGATTTCTTCTTTGCATCAAATCTGGTCTTCAGTTTTTCAGCTTCAGAGAGGCTCAACTGGAGTTTGGAGTCAGCAGTCTTTATCTCCACCTCTTGATCTGCCAGTCGGGCCTTTGCATCCGTCAATTGAAAGCCCAATTCAGTTAGGGCGGTCTACAAACATGCACAGGTGTGTCAAGATTTAACTAAAGGTTATAATGATTAAAGTCCCAAATGCTTTGCAATGCAATACCACTTGGCACTTGGGAGCTAATGTCTGCCAAAGCAATTTTTTATGCAAAATGACTCTTCTATGCTTCAAGTCCCAAGTGTTTTACAAAGTAACAACGCTTGGCACTTGGGGGCTAATGCATGATATTAAGAAAGTTTTTTCAAAGCTGATCTGGATCACACTATTTATTTGGACTGATCCAAGACAGTTATGAAGTTAAGTACCGGCTCGTTTATGATAAATTGAGCCGGCCCTTGGGGACTACAGCCGAAGTTTATGCTAATCTGTTGGACTTAGGAAAAATATAAAGACAGAGCATCAACCTATATCATAAGTCTACAAATCATTCAGGTTCATTATAATCTGAAGACTTGGGGGCTGGCAGAGTATATATAAGCCGGAGAACATACCTCATATTTCAGTTGAAATTGCTTGACCATCTCAATTTCTGAGTCAGGGCTGGAATGCACATGACTGAGGTATCCGGACAGTACGTCACTAACTTTCAGGTGAGCGTAGTGAGAGACATCAAACCGCATTTTCTGCCTTTCCAAAGCCTCTTGTTTGGCAGAGTGCCTGGCCAGCACAGTCGGATTGCCCGGCTCAACAAATCTGCTGCCAGTGATCAGAACGTCATGGTCAGGAGACGCTGGCGGGTTAGCTGAATCGGACGGCCTGACGGTCGATGTATCAACAATGGTTTCGTCAGCCGATGGCTCAGGAAGGTCAGATTGAATGTTAACAACTGGGTCTTTTGTTGCTTCTGATTGTTCAGGAGGAGTTGGTATTGCCGGTTCAAGGGCAGGATCTTTCGGGTCTTCTGCCGGTTTAGTCACCTTGGCTTTCTTGGACTTTGCTTGACCGCTAAGAAAGATTTTATGAGACAGTTAGTATAATGATGCATTTTTAAAGATGCAGAAGAAAGATGATTTTCCTTACCCAGGGGCAGTCTTGAAAGCCGGAAATTAGTTTGTGACGAGTCGCCAGAAGAGCGAGAAACCTCCTGCAAAGATAAAATAAAGTTAAGAGAGTAAGGAAATAGATTCATGGATAAAATCAAAAGACAAAGGTGAAAGAAACCTCATTTTGGCGCTTTCGAGGAGTTTTTTGTAAGTCGGAGGGCGGATCATTGTCGTCATTAGTCCGGGCCTGACGGCGGCTCTCATGTTGTTGCTTTTTCAAAAGAAAATGAGGGCCCAAATAAGCCAAAGGGTGCGAAAACCTTACTTTCCGGGTTACCAGTCAAAGTTTCTGTCTTGGCAAAGGGGCTGAGTCAGAGGAAATAGTTACCTCTTCTTCTACGGCCTGGCTGGCCCCCGTGTCGTCCTGGCAATAGTCAGTGTCAATAAGGTTGTTAAAAAACTGGCCAAGGGAGTCAATGGCTACCTCCGACTCAGAAACATCATCCAGCTTCAACATGTCAGAAGCGGTCTTCTTCTTCTTGGACTTTCAGGTCGTCTTCCTGGCGGCTATGGCGGCGGCTCTAGCTTTCTTGGCAGCTTCATGATCATATTTGACCTTCCAGAAGTCAGATTTGGCCTGTAGGCAAATAACAGGTTAAAAGTCATGCAAGTACTTAACTACCAAAGAAAAAAGGAGGTTAAGGGGGTTCACCTCTGGTGCCGGGTTAAGTTTGCAGAAGGGGTTTAATCCAACCTTACTGCAGTCCTCGTATTTGTCGTTTACAAGGGTGGTTGACATCTCTACAATAGCTTCTTCAGTCAATTGCAGAGGACTATGACGCAGAGGGTCATCTGGTCCTCCGGCATAGGTGTGCATCAAGGCGGATTGGCGGCTCAGAGGGATGATCCGCCATGCGATCCAGCAACGGGTCAGATCGACTCCAGTTAGGCCGTTTCCTAGTAAAGCTTGAATCTTTTTGATAGATGGGATAAGCTTCTTGCGTTCAGCAGCAGTAAGCTTGTCAGGGAGCACAAACTTAGAATCCAGACGCTCCGCGCGATAACCCGGCAGTGGTTTTTCATCGGCTGGTGACGTGTCTTGGCAGTAGAACCAGGTCTGATTCCAATCTTTGGGATGGCTCGGTAAGACTATTAAGGGAAAGACGACACCCTGTCGGCGCTGAATTGAGATTCCTCCAAGTTCCAAGCTAAGGCCATTGGTGCATTCGTTCTCACGGTTCAGATAAAAGTATTCTCTGAAGAGTTCCACGGTCGGTTCTTCTTGCAAGTAAACCTCACAAAGAACTTGAAATTTGCAGATATTGGATATGGAGTTGGGTCCTAGATCTTGTGGATGAAGCTTGAAAAAGTGCAGAACTTCTCTGAAGAACTTCAAGCCGGGTGGTGAAAAACCGCGATTCATGTGATCAGTGAAAATGATAACTTCACCGTCTTTGGGCTGAGGCCATTCTTCGGCCGGTTCAGGAGCACGATAAGACATAATAGTCTTCGCCGGTAAATATTCGATCGTGACAAAATCTTTCAAGGCGTCCTCACTGACTATGGAAGGAACCCAGTTGCAGACCGTTAGCACTTTCGACGGCATGATGAGAAAAGGACAAACTGAAAAGAAAGTAATGGGTCGTTTCAATTTATTGGTGGAGTTACAGGTTAAATGATGATAGTACAGATGAGTAACGGCGGCTTAAGTAAGGGCTAATGACATATAAAGGAAAAGTGAGCTGGCGTGATAAGTCACCATGACTAAAGATATTCAAAGGATGCCGGAAACAGAATTAGCTAAGTGTTGAGACAAACAAGTTTCCCGAGCTATTGCTATTATTCTGGATCAAGATGGTTCAGAATAGAAAATAAATTTAGACCTAAAAAACTAGCGGAGGAGTTTTTAGCTCTAAAGAGGCATTTTTACAAGAGAAAGGGATCTGCTAGCATCTAAAATGGATGTAAAACCACTACCGCATAAGTTCTACATTCCTTTTAGATCAAAAGAGGGTGCGGTGAAGAAACTACAAGAAAGTCTATGATGAACAACGAAGAACACCGACGAACTTGCAACCCTAATACATATCTAAGTGTGCGGAAAGGTGGGAACTTACGAATGCAGATCTACTGCGAAGGGTCGCCGCGGTTTTCTGGACAAGCTCAGGGTGATGCAGCGGCCGACGTTGAGGACGACGGTGAGCGCTACGGCGGCGGTGGAGTTCGAGAGGCAGAGAGGTGGCGAGAGAAGGAAGGAAGAAGAAGAAAGAGGAAGGGCTGGTCGTGCCTATTTATAAGGAAACAGGTGAACAGGCAGGTGTGAAAATCGAGGAAGACCAAAAATAATGATTATCCAGCTAAATGGACGCCTCGATTCTCGGAAGACATTTAAAGATAAAGGTCCGTTGAAGATGACATCATGACAGACTTTCATATTTTTTGAAGATGATGTCATGGCGGGTTACAGGGTTTTTTACAAACAGAGGAAGATGGATTTCGTCTAAGTGTCAGAGATTGACAAGAACAAAGTTCAAATCAACCTGGGGCCTAATGTTGGGAATATAACTACCAGGTATGATCTGCCCAGGAGGGGCCGGGTCAATCCTAATGGCAGGTTACTAAAAGAAGCCCAGTGAATATAGAAGGCGATGGTTTATTATAAGGCTTGTAGTAGGCCCAAGCCCAGAGGCGGCTTAAGGCTCGTAATTGTAAACCGCCATGTGTAAGTAAGACTTGTAAAGAAAGGCATGTAAAATAAGTCACCGAGTCGGACACGTTGTATGAGCCGGCCGGGACTCTGTAGGCCGCCAGGCATCAACCCGTGTATATAAGGGGACGATCCGGCGGCGGCTTAGGGCAAGAAACAACAGATCGAGAGCCAAGCTAGCGTATGCACTCCTTGGTTATCTAAACCTAGCAATACTACATCAACTAGATTAGGCTTTACCTTCACCGTAAGGGGCCGAACCAGTATAAACCTCTCGTGTCTTTTGTCCCGATTAACCCCTTTAAACTTCCTAGTTGCGATGGCCCTACGACTAAGTCCTTTCGCTAGGACATCTGTCATGACAACTCCACGACACTGCCAGAGGGGGATTCGATCATGGAGGGCTTCTACATCAACCTTATTGCTCTTCTGATGAAGCGTGAGTAGTTTACCACAGACCTACGGGAATAGCTAGTAGCTAGATGGCTTCTTCTCTCTCTTTGATCTTGAATGCAATGTTCACCTCGATGTTCTTGGAGTTTTATCCGATGTAGTATTCTTTTGCGGTGTGTTTGTCGAGATCCGATGAATTGTGGATTTATGATCAGATTATCTATGAATATTATTTGAGTCTCTTCTGAATTCTTATATGCATGATTTGATATCTTTGTATTTCTCTTCGAATTATCGGTTTGGTTTGGCCAACTAGATTGATTCTTCTTGCAATGGGATAGGTGCTTAGTTTTGGGTTCAATCTTGCGGTGTCCTCACCCAGTGACAAAGTAGGGGTAGCGAGGCACGTATTGTATTGTCGCCATCAAGGGTAAAAAGATGGGATTTTCATCATATTGCTTGAGTTTATCCCTCTACATCATGTCATCCTACTTAAGGCGTTACTCCGTTCTTATGAACTTAATACTCTAGATGCATGTTGTATAGCGATCGATGTGTGGAGTAATAGTAGTAGATGCAGGCAGGAGTCGGTCTACTTGACATGGACGTGATGCCTATATTCATAATCATTGCCTTGGATATCGTCATAAATTTGCGGTTTTCTATCAATTTCTCGACAGTAATTTGTTCACCCACCATATGTTTTCTTTCAAGAGAGAAGCCTCTACTGAAATCTATGGCCCCGGGGTCTATTTTCCATCATATATTTTCATATCTATAAACCAAAAAACCCAAAAATACATTGCTGCAATTTATTTACTTTTATTTTGTTTTAAGTTTTAGTAATCTTTTATATCTATCTCTATCAGATCTCATCCTTCCAAGTGACTGTGAAGGGATTGATAACCCCTTTATCGCATTGGGTGCAAGTGTTTGATTGTTTGTGCAGGTGCATAGATTGAAGACTTGTGTGTACCTTCTACTAGATTGATACCTTGGTTCTCAAACTGAGGGAAATACTTATCTCTACTTTGTTGCATCACCCTTTTCTTTTAAAGGGAAAAACCAACACAAGCTCAAGAAGTAGCAGTACAATTTGTTCCTCCTGGAGCAGCACCAATTGGGGGGAAGGGCAGATCTATGACGAGCACGAGAGCGAGGAGGCCATGGCCGCGATGAACCCCAACTTCATCATGGAGCAGCGTGCCATCTATGATGCCGTCAACGCTCAAGCCGCTACTCATCGGAAAGCGGTCGCTGCTGAAGTGCAGCTCCAGGCGTTCGTGGAGGAGAACAACGCCAGTTGCGCCTCCTATGCGTTGTCGACGAACTATCGGGCGGCCCGGAGGGACGACGACAGTGGCGACGCCACCATTTCCATCATGGAACCTTACGTTCATCGGCAAGGGATGGGTCGCAGACTCCTCCAAGTATGAGTAGGCCATGGGAGGCGGCAGGGTCTGGTGTCCCATGTGGGTCTGTCTATCTCTCGTGTTCTACTCTTCCTCGCTGGAGATCGCACCTTCACTTCACGGGTCTTATCGTCGTCTCGCCGATGATCATGGAAACGACGGATGGAGGAAGACACGGGTTCGGACATTGGGCGCCGCCGCAGTAGGACAGGTTTAGGGTCAGTTGGTTTTTTTGTTCTAGATGTTTGAAATGTAATGAAAATCCGTCATGTTTGTATGAAATCCGTCATTTTTAGAACTTTAGATCAAGTCCAATTGTGTTTGCACGAATTTCATCCGATTTGTTCAAAAAGATTTTGCAATGTTTGCGGCTAGCATTAGATGTTGTTCTCCCACATCTGTTTGCGCGGGCTGGTCCCCCCTGTACACAGACGGGTGTGGGAGGTAATTTGCGAGTTATCGTTGGAGATGCCCTATTAGTGAGTGGTGCCTCAAGAATGCATATGTTTGTTGGTCGTTAGGTGATTTGTTCTGCACGATTCCTCTATACTAGCGCCGAAGAAGCGTGGCGCACACCACGCCCGTGTGACTGATTCCATCTGTATTTTGCCAAAATAAGCCAAAAATAATATGTATTATGTGAGAAAATAAAGTAAAAAGGAGAACACAAATTCTATCTTTACCCCATGATCTATTTAGGCACGTAATAAACATTAAATGATTTAACAAATTAAGTAAACCAGCCGACCTATTAATATATTTTTCATAAGCACACATTTTTGTTGGAAATATGCCCTAGAGGCAATAATAAAGTGGTTATTATTATATTTCCTTGTTCATGATAATCGTTTATTATCCATACTATAATTTTATTGACTAGAAACTCAAATACATGTGTGGATACATAGACAACAACATGTCCCTAGTGAACCTCTACCGGATTAGCTCGTTGATCAAAGATGGCTATGGTTTCCTAGCCATAGACATGAGTTGTCATTTGATAACGGGATCACATCATTAGGAGAATGATGTGATGGACAAGACCCAAACTATAAACGTAGCATATGATCGTATCAAGTTTATTGCTATCTTTTTCTGCATGTCAAGTATTTGTTCCTATAACCATGAGATCGTGCAACTCACTGACACCGGAGAAGTACATTGTGTGTATCAAACGTCTCAACGTAACTGGGTGACTATAAAGATGCTCTACAAGTAACTCTGAGGGTATCTGTTGAGTTGGCATGGATCAAGACTGGGATTTGTCACTCCGTATGACGGAGAGGTACCTCGGGGCTCACTCGGTAATACAGGATCACAATGAGCTTGCAAGCAATGTGACTAAGGAGTTAGCCATGGGATCTTGTATTACGGAACAAGTAACGAGACTTGCCGGTAATGGGATTGAACTAGGTATGGAGATACTGACGATCGAATCCCGGGCAAGTAACATACCGATGGACAAAGGGAACTGCATACAGGATTAGCTGAATCCTTGACATTGTGGCTCAACCAATAAAGATCTTCATTGAATATGTAGGAACCAATATGGGTATCTAGGTCCCGCTATTGGTTATGTATGCATATTCCGTAACCCGTAGGGTCGCACGCTTAACGTTCGGTAGCGTTAGGGTAGTATTGAGATATTAATAGTGGAAAATCTGAAGGTTTTTCGGAGTCTCGGATGGGATCTGGGACATAACGAGGAGCTCAGGAATAGTCCGGAGGTAAAGCTTCATATATGGAAAGTTGT
This sequence comes from Triticum urartu, assembly GCF_003073215.2. Lineage (NCBI taxonomy): Eukaryota > Viridiplantae > Streptophyta > Magnoliopsida > Poales > Poaceae > Triticum > Triticum urartu. The sequence goes on from NC_053028.1 coordinate 612,350,793, forward strand.
TATCGGGGTTCCGGAAAATGTTTGAGTTTTTTCGGTATTGTACCAGGAAGGTTCTAGAAGGTTTCGGAGTGTGGCCCACCTGCATGGGGGACCCACATGAACGTGTGTAGTGGGGAAAGTTCCCACAATCCTGGTGTAGGCGCACCAAGATACTCCCTTAAAAGGAATAGTATCATATTCCGAAGGGATAAGATCAGGATCCCTAAAAAGTTGGGTAGCGATAGGTGGGGAAGGAAAGGAGGGATTTCCTTCCTCCCCCTTTAGCCAACGACCCTAGGGCCTTGGAGGGCAAGCCACCAGCCCCCTCCACGCCTATATAAAGGTGGGGAGGCGTTTGGGGGTAGCGACCCTTCGACCCTTGCCCGTTACCTCTCCCAACTCCTCCCACGTTTCATCCGTGCACGCTTGACGAGGTCTTGCATCTACCTCATCTCCCTCCCTTGCTGGATCAAGAAGGAGAGGACACCGCCAAGCCGTACGTGTGCTAAACTCGGAGGTGCCGCACGTGCGGATTTGGATCAGATTGGATCTCGATGCGAGTACGACTACGCCAACCATGATCTCTAGATCGTTAACGCTTTCGGTCTACAAGGGTATGTAGACACCACTCTCCTCTTGTAGATGTGCATCTCCTAGATTGATCTTGGTGAGCGTAGGAATTTTTTTTTGTTTCCCACGCTACGGTCCCCAATATTTTCCCCTTTCATAAGTAAAAATAAGTGATGTGCCCCATATACGATGGCAAGAACATGGATATTCTTCTTGCATAGGTGAACGCAGGGAGAAGGAGTCTCAATTTTTTTTGGTATTTCTTCTGGATTACTGTTCACCTGAATGCATAATATTGATTTACTATTTTTATTGTCCTGGTTTATTCGGGTGTATCATTCTCGGCTATAATTCAGGTACTGTTTGGGTTTACGGTTCGGATAGGTTAATGTTTTTGGTTTATTCAGGTGTTGTTCCGTGTCACTGGTCTTACTGTTCCGGTTTGAGGGAGGAGGACTTTTTTTTTGTATTTCTTCTAGATTACTGTTCATGAGAATGCATATTGCTGATTTACCGTTTTTGTTGTTTTGGTTTATTCGGGTGTATTGCTCTGGGTTACAATTAAATTACTGTTTCATCTAATGGTTTAGGTGGGTTAATATTTTTTGGTTTATTCAAGTGTTGTTCCCTTTCACTAATTTTACTGTTCCAGGTTATTCCGATTTGCTGTTTCGGCTCATTTGGATTATTGTTTTGGTTAGCATTTCGATTTTTTCAGATATTGTTTCGGGGTATGTCGGGTAATTGTTGATGCACTGTTCACTGATGTCATGGTTTAAAAAACAGTAACTGATCGATAACTTAAACTTATTTTCCCCACGAGTTACTAATCATGCAAATATACTCTTCCAGTCTACTGTTCTGTGCCTCAGCAGCACCATCATCGAAAAGGTTCAGCATATGATTGAGGCGGCTCTGCATCAATACGTTGATGGATAGAAATGATGTGTAAAAAAATCATAAATCTTAACTCTTCATATATGGACGTGAGCGTGGAGGAGGGGAAGAGAAATGATGCGTAAAAAAATCTTAGTTTTTTTTCCTGCACCTTTCATACATGTCAAATATTCATTGATACTGTTCACTACTGGCCACTTACATGAACAGCAAAAATGCAAAAAAAAAATGTCAGAAAATTGAGAAAAAGGAATGCTTCCGGCTTTCGTATAGTAACTTATAATAATAGTACTCCCTTCGTCGAAAAAACTTGCCACAAACTTGTCCCTCAAATGAATGTATCTAGCATGCCGCTAGATACATCCATTTGAGGGAGTATAAGACAAGATTGACATGCTAATCACTTGCGCTTTTAAAAGTGGACATGCTAATCAGTTGTGTCGTGGGTGCTATCACGCACACCAGATGCCAACTTCCTCGCAACTTTGTCTATTGCTTGCATTCGGATACAATCAAATGGGGAATTAGGATGTCCCTGATTTTCTTAATGGAGGGAACAAATGGGGAAATCTCCTCTGCATTTTCCTAGCAATTTTAAGGGCACTCCGGAGGAGTTCCTTGAACATCTGCGGACTGCGGAGGACACGTCTGGGATCTGGTTTACTATTTTCCATTTGGTCATTGAGCCAAGCGTTTTCCATTGAGAGTGCAGTTATATCTGCCTTTGTCCTACAGTTAGATATAAACCTTGAGGCCTGGAATATTTGATATGGCAATTTTTGATGAATCTAGAGAGCAGATACTTAGCTTAGCTAAGAGCAATGGACAGTGGTCCCGGTTATGAATTTTTAGATCAAGTTGGCTGGTATCACCATATGGAAAGTCAATCCAATGGCCTATGTGCTTTTTGTCGTCAGTCTCAAATTGAATCATAGTCCCGGTTATAAATGTTTTCCGTGTACACTTAAAATGTATATTGTGTACTAAAATAAGTAGCCGGCTGTTAAGAAAAAGAAAACGAATAAAAACGAAAAAAATAATAATAAGTACAAGGCGAAGAAGTGAAGAAAACCAAAAACGGAACACAGAAAACAAAAAATAATTAAAAACCAAACAAAGCCGGTGAAAACAAAGAAAACTGAATTCTATCATAGAGACGAAGAAAAAGAAAAAAGCAATGAATAAAAAAACTAAATAAAAAAACTTGACACAAATAGTGAAAACCGGATAAAGAAAACCTATACAGAAAACCCGGCCAGAAAACACTAAAAAAACTGAACAAAACAGGAAAAAACGCACGAAGTGTCATGGCGCCCCTATTTCTCGCTTTCTGCGAGAGCGAGGGAATGCTCGCTGAAGGGGAGGGCAAAATGGCCCGGCCCAGGCGCGAGCGAGGCCACAACCTCGTTTTCCTCTTTTTTCCGTTTTCTGATTTCGTTCTTTTGCTTAATTTTTGTAAATTTTTTTATACTTTTAAATGCATACTTTAAAATAGTTTACAAAAACACTCTACAAAAAACATTTGAAACATGTTGAACAAGTTATTCAAAAATATTGAACAAGTATTTGAAACAATGTTGATCATATATATAAAAATGTTAATCAAGCATTCGAAATAAAAATGTTGAACAAGTATTTCAAAAATGTTGATGTTTAACAAGTATTTTTTAAATGTTGATCATGTATATAAAAATTTTAATCTACCATTTGAAAAAATGGCGAACAAGTATTTGAAAATGTTAATCAAGTATTTGAAAATGTTAATCAAGCATTTGAAAAATGTTAAATGTGTATATAAAGAATTTTGACCATGTAGTAAAAAAATGGTGAATTTTATTGATCATGTATATAATAATGTTAATGAAACATTTGAAACAAATGTTGAATAAGTATTTTAAAATGTTAATCAAGCATTTCAAAAATGTTAAATGTGTATAGAAAGAATGTTGACAATGTATTAAAGAAATGGTGAATCTTTTTTATCATGTGTAAAAAAATAATGAAGCATTTAAAAAAATTAAACAATTATTTCAAAGTTGTTGAATAAGTATTAAAAATGTTGAACGAGTATTTGTAAAATGTTGAATAATTATTTATAAATGTTGAAAAAGTATTAAAATGTCAAACAAGTATTTGAAAATGTTGAGTAAGCATTCAGACAATGTTGAGCGTGTATACAAGAAATGTTGGTCACTTATTAAAAATATGGTTTTTGACATATACAAAAATGTAGTGTGAAAACTAAAGCAAACATAACAAAAACAAAAAATGGAGAAGAAAAAAGAAAACCAAAAAAAAGTGGAGAAGGAAAAGAAAACAAAAAATGGAGGAGAAGAAAAGGAAACCAAATAAAAAATGAAGGAAGCCCTGTAAAAAAACAAACATGAAAAAAAACCCAAAGAAAACAGTTGCAATGCCTCAAGTAGTGCGCGTCCTTTGTTCTTAGGACAAAGGGGATTTTTGTGAAGTGGTTAAGGCGTCCCAAGTTCCCCCTCGAAACATCGGTTCGATTCCTGCTTCTCTCGCATTCCTTTCCTGGTTTTACAGCGCTCGCACGTGAGCGGGCCGGCCCAATATGAGGCGAGGGAGGAAAAGCTTCAGCTATAAAAAGCTGCTTGTATCACTTAAGGCAATAAATAGTCGCCGCGCTGTGGTCCGCCCTGGTGGCTCCATTCCTGAGGCGAGGGGAGCATAGATTGTACAACAAAAACCAATAAAAGTTCTGGCCTACAACGACCGAACAAGTTCGAATGATGCAAGCGACCCAGTATGAGCAAACAAAACGTATCTGGCTGAATAAGCGGTAATGCGGCCGATTTGTTGTCGTATGAGTATCAAGACGTTGTGTTCCTTTTTAACTGCATCTTTACGGTGACAAATCAAGGAACTTGTTTCATATGATACACATCCTACGGTATACTCTCTCTCTTTCAGTTCATTTGTTTAGCTTTTTCATTTTATGAGTTTCAAATTCAAATTTAAAGCTCCCCATTACATGTTTAGGTTTTAATGTGCATTAAATCGTTGCATGCATGTAGTATTTTTTTACTGGTCATTTATATTGGTCACGTATGCATGCATTACAATTAACGTTTTTAATCATATTTTTTAGAAAATTGAGTGCAATAATTGAGTAATTTTTCAAACTACTACGTCTGAAATGGTACAAAATCAATACCACCACCACGCTTGCGTCTAACCGCAATGGCCCACCCAAACCCCAGCCCTCGCCGGCGCACGCTTCCCGCCTGAAACGGTCAGCGCCGCCCCAGAGCGTCAGTGCCGCATTAATGTCGGGCTAAAGCGGAGGCGGCCTCTCACTGACGCCGTCTTTGAAGCAGCGCGACGGCCGAGAGAGCGTCGCTTCCCGGTGCACGAGACTGCTTCGCATTGAAGCGACACCAGGCTGGCCGTTCGTCCGTGCACCGCCCACATTAATGACATGCAATTGGCGAGGAACCAACTCTGGTGTCACCCGTCCGTCCACCTGCCACCGCTCATCCCATTCGCCGGCTATATAAACTTCAGCCCTGACCATGGCCGCAGTCATCCTCCTCCGGTCCCTTTCTCCTCTTGGCACCATTCCCACCATGGCCTCCTCGTGCTCCAAAGCTCTCTGGGACGGACTATCGCCAGAGCAGAAGAAGGGCCTTGCCGACTCCGCCCTAGCCGCGCTCCGCCTCCATGATCAGCGAGGAAGAGTAGTGCATGGCATGTCGCCACCGCTTCTCCCCTCCCGTCAAATCTAAGCTCGCTGGGAACAACATCGAGGGCCGATTATCCGATTGGCGGCTAATACGTCCATTTTGCATCACGTTTTCCTATTGTTATTTATGAAGTTTTTATCCATAATAATGCTTTTTGGAGTAATTCTAATGCTTTTTCTCTCATAATATGCAAGGTATACGCAAAAAGGGAGAATTCTGGCAGCTGGAAATCTGGATCTGGAAAAGCTACATCAGGCTACCTATTCTGCACAACTCCAAACAAGCTGAAACTTCACGGAGAATTTTTTATGGAATATATGACGAATATTGGAGCAAATAAGTACTAGAGGGGGTCCACCAGGTGGGCACAACCCACCTGAGCACGCCAGGGAGCCCAGGCGCGCCCTGGTGGGTTGTGCTCACCCAGGCCCACCTCCGGTGCCCATCTTCTGGTATATAAGTCATTTTTGACCTAGAAAAAAATAAGGAGAGGACTTTCGAAACGGAGCACCACCGTCTCAAGGCGGAACTTGGGCAGGAGCACTTTTGCCCTCCGGCGAATCGATTCCGCCGGGGGAACTTCCCTCCCGGAGGGAGAAATCATCATCATCACCAACAACTCTCCCATCTTGGGGAGGGCAATCTCCATCAACATCTTCAACAACACCATCTCATCCTAAACCCTAGTTCATCTCTTGTGTTCAATCTTGTTACCGAAACTATAGATTGGTACTTGTGGGTAACTAATAGTGTTGATTACATCTTGTAGTTGATTACTATATGGTTTATTTGATGGAAGATTATATGTTCAGATCCAATATGCTATTTAATACCCCTCTGATCTTGAGCATGATTATCATTTGTGAGTAGTTACTTTTGTTCTTGAGGTCAAGGGAGAAATCGTGTTGCAAGTAATCATGTGAACTTGATATGTGTTCAATATTTTGATAGTATGTATGTTGTGATTCCCTTAGTGGTTGATACGTCTCCAACGTATCTATAATTTTTTATTGCTCCATACTATATTATCTACTCTTTTAGACATTATTAGGCTTTATTATCCACTTTTATATTATTTTTGGGACTAACCTATTAACCGGAGGCCCAGCCCAGAATTGCTGTTTTTTGCCTTTTTTAGGGTTTTGAAGAAAAGGAATATCAAACGGAGTCCAAACGAAATGAAACATTCGGGAACGTGATTTTCTCAACAGATAAGACCCAAGAGACTTGGATCGTACACCAAGGCACGTAACAAGAGGCCACGAGGTAGGGGGACGCGCCCTACCCTACCAGGCGCGCCCCCACCCTCGTGGGCCCCCTGTTGCTCCACCGACGTACTTCTTCCTCCTATATATATCCACGTACCCCCAAACGATCAGAACAGGAGCCAAAACCCTAATTCCACCGCCGTAACTTTCTGTATCCATGAGATCCCATCTTGGGGCCTGTTCCGGAGCTCCGCCGGAGGGGGCATCGATCACGGAGGGCTTCTACATCAACACCATAGCCCTTCCGATGGAGTGTGAGTAGTTTACCTCAGACCTACGGGACCATAGTTGTTAGCTAGATGGCTTCTTATCTCTTTTTGGATCTCAATACAGTGCTCTCCCCCTCTCTTGTGGAGATCTATTCGATGTAATCTTCTTTTTACGGTGTGTTTGTTGAGACCGATGAATTGTGGGTTTATGGTCAAGTCTATCTATGAATAATATTTGAATCTTCTCTGAATTCTTTTATGTATGATTGCTTATCTTTGCAAGTCTCTTCGAATTATCAGTTTGGTTTGGCCTACTAGATTGATCTTTCTTGCAATGGGAGAAGTGCTTAGCTTTGGGTTCAATCTTGCGGTGTCCTTTCCCGGTGACAGTAAGGGCAGCAAGGCACGTATTGTATTGTTGCCATCAAGGATAACAAGATGGGGTTTTCTTCATATTGCATGAGTCTATCCCTCTACATCATGTCATCTTGCTTAAGGCATTACTCTGTTTTTAACTTAATACTCTAGATGCATGCTGGATAGCGGTCGATGAGTGGAGTAATAGTAGTAGATGCAGGCAGGAGTCGGTCTACTTGTCTCGGACGTGATGCCTATATACATGATCATGCCTAGATATTCTCAGAATTATGCTCAATTCTGTCAATTGCTCAACAGTAATTTGTTCACCCACCATAGAATACTTATGCTCTCGAGAGAAGCCACTAGTGAAACCTATGGCCCCTGAGTCTATCTTTATCATATTGTTCTCCTACTACTTTGCTATTTACTTTGCCTTTATTTTACTTTGCATCTTTATCATAAAAATACCAAAAAAATTATCTTATCATATCTATCAGATCTCACTCTCGTAAGTTGCCTTATAGGGATTGACAACCCCTATTTGCATTGGTTGCGAGGATTTATTTGTTTTGTGCAGGTACGAGGGACTTGCATGTAGCCTCCTACTGGATTGATACCTTGGTTCTCAAAAACTGAGGGAAATACTTACGCTACTTTGCTGCATCATCCCTTCCTCTTCGGGGAAAACCAACGCAGTGCTCAAGAGGTAGCAAGAAAGATTTCTGGCGCCGTTGCCGGGGAGGTCTTCGCAAAAGTCAACATACCAAGTACCCATCACATACCCTTATCTCCCGCATTACATTATTTGCCATTTGCCTCTCGTTTTCCTCTCCCCCACTTCACCCTTGCCGTTTTATTCGCCCTCTCTCTCTCTCTCTATCCTCCCTCTCTTTCTCTATTTGCCTCTTTTTGCCCGTTTGCCTCTTTGTTTGCTTGTGTGTTAGTTTGTTTGCTTATCGTTATGGCTAGTCCCATATCTTCTCCGTTGTCTCCCGAGAATGAAATTCTAAATTTTAAGCAAAGGGAGGGTGAAAATCTAAAAGATGCTTGGTATAGAATTTGCAATGCTCAAAATAGATCTACTAGGAAGCAATCTACTACCATTCTCCTTCGCAATTTTTATGTAGGCATTACTCCCTGGCACCGTTATGTTCTTGATACTATTACCGGAGGGAACTTTTTGGGCAGCCATACTTTTGATTCTTATAATGCTATGTTAGATTTATTTGGCTCACCCCCTCTCTTGGTTAATGGAACTATATTAACTTTGGAGCATGTAATGCAAAGGCTTGAGATTATTGAAAATAAGGTTGCTACCTAGAGTTAATTGAAAATTTGGATAAAAAGATCCACAGCTGAATCTCTCAGTATGGATCTAAAGTAGGAGTTACTTTGAAAGATATTAAAGAAAAGGAACCCATAGTTAATGAGAAAATAAATCACGATTCCGTTAGGATCGATAAACTTGAGAATATTATTACCAACATGGGAACCGCTTTTCCTTCCGTAAAGAATACTCCAAGTCCTTCCACTAAAGTTGCCAAGCTTATGTACGTTCCTAAAAATAAGGGTGAATCTTCTAGTAAGGAAAATGCGGATCTCAAATCTATAAGTGTTCATCCCAATCTTTTTGCTATCATTAAGGAACCATTTGCTACAGATGAATTTTTCGATCTTGTGCCTAAAAGTTTGATAATCGATAAAAATAAAGAAATTCCTAAAGATGGTAGATGCCTCATTGAAGAATTGCCAACCAAAGATGGCAATACCTAGATCTATTCTTGCTTGTTATGCCTAGCTAGGGGCGTTAAACGATAGCGCTTGTTGGGAGGCAACCCAATTTTATTTTTATTTCTTGATTTTTGCTCCAGTTCAGTAATAAATAAATTATCTAGCCTCTGTTTTGGTTGTGTTTTTTTGTGTTTAATTAGTGTTTGTGCCAAGTAGAACCGTTGGGAAGACTTGGGGAAAGTCTTGTTGAACTTGCTGTAAAAAACAAACACTTTAGCGCTCACGATAACTGCTGTAATTTTTATTTGGAGAGTGCTATTTAGTTAATTCTTTTTGCAGATGATTAATAGATAAATTCCTAACGTCCAGAAATTTATTTTAGAATTTTTGGGGTTCCAGATCTTGCGCTAGCTACAGATTACTACAGACTGTTCTGTTTTTGACAGATTCTGTTTTTCGTGTGTTGTTTGCTTATTTGATGAATCTATGGCTAGTAAAATAGTTTACAAACCATAGAGAAGTTGTAATACAGTAGGTATAATACCAATATAAATAAAGAATGAGTTCATTACAGTACCTTGAAGTGGTTTTTTATTTTCTTTCGCTAACGGAGCTCACGAGATTCTCTACTTTAAGTTTTGTGTTGTGAAGTTTTCAAGTTTTGGGTAAAGATTTGATGGATTATAGAACAAGGAGTGGCAAGAGTCTAAGCTTGAGGATGCCCATGGCACCCCCAAGATAATCTAAGGACACCTAAAAGCCAAAGCTTGGGGATGCCCCAGAAGGCATCCCCTCTTTCGTCTACTTCTATCGGTAACTTTACTTGAAGCTATATTTTTATTCGCCACATGATATGTGTTTTGCTTGGAGCGTCTTGTATGATTTGAGTCTTTGCTTGTTAGTTTACCACAATCATACTTGTTGTACACACCTTTTGAGAGAGCCATATATGATTTGGAATTTGTTAGAATACTCTATGTGCTTCGCTTATATCTTTTGAGTTATATATTTTTTCTCTAATGCTTCACTTATATCTTTTAGAGCACGGTGGTGGATTTGTTTTATAGAAACTATTGATCGCTCATGCTTCACTTAGATTATTTTGAGAGTCTTAAATAGCATGGTAATTTGCTTAAAATCCTAATATGCTTGGTATACAAGATTAATAATAAAACATTCTTATGAGTGTGTTGGATACTATGATAAGTTTGATACTTGATAATTGTTTTGAGATATGAAGATGGTAATATTAAAGTTGTGCTAGTTGAGTAGTTGTGAATTTGAGAAATACTTGTGTTGAAGCTTGTGATTCCCGTAGCATGCGCGTATGGTGAACCGTTATGTGATGAAGTCGGAGCATGATTTATTTTTTGATTGCCTTCCTTATGAGTGGCGGTCGGGGACGAGCGATGGTCTTTTCCTACCAATCTATCCCCCTAGGAGCATGCGCGTAATACTTTGCTTTCATAACTTGTAGATTTTTGCAATAAGTATATGAGTTCTTTATGACTAATGTTGAGTCCATGGATTATACGCACTTTTCTCACCCTTCCACCTTTGCTAGCCTCTCTAATACCGCGCACCTTTCGCCGGTATCATACACCCATCATATACCTTCCTCAAAACAGCCATCATACCTACCTATTATAGCATTTCCATAGCCATTCCGACATATATTGCCATGCAACTTTCCACCGTTCCGTTTATTATGACACACTCCATCATTGTCATATTGCTTAGCATGATCATGTAGTTGACATCGTATTTGTGGCAAAGCCACCATTCATAATTCTTTCACACGTGTCACTCTTGATTCATTGCATATCCCGGTACACCGCCGGAGGCCTTCATATAGAGTCATATTTTGTTCTAAGTATCGAGTTGTAATTGTTGAGTTGTAAGAAAAATAGTGTGATGATCATCATTATTAGAGCATTGTCCCAGTGAGGAAAGGATGATGGAGACTATGATTTCCCCACAAGTCGGGATGAGACTCCGGACAAAAAAAATAAAGAAAAAACAAAAAGAAAAATAAAAGAGGCCATAAAAAAGAGAGAAAAAGCCCAAAAATATGAGAGAGAAAGAGGGAAGGGGCAATGTACTATCCTTTTACCACACTTGTGCTTCAAAGTAGCACCATGATCTTCATAGTAGAGAGTCTCTCATGTTATCACTTTCATATACTAGTGGGAATTTTTCATTATAGAACTTGGCTTGTATATTCCAATGATGGGCTTCCTCAAAATGCCCTAGGTCTTCATGAGCAAGCAAGTCGGATGCACACCCACTTAGTATCTTTTTGAGCTTTCATATACTTATAGCTCTAGTGCATTCGTTGCATGGCAATCCCTACTCACTCACATTGATATCTATTGATGGGCATCTCCATAGCCCGTTGATACGCCTAGTTGATGTGAGCCTATCTTCTCCTTTTTTGTCTTCTCCACAACCACCACTCTATTCCACCTATAGTGCTATGTCCATGGCTCACGCTCATGTATTGCGTGAAAATTGAAAAGGTTTTGAGAATGTCAAAAGTATGAAACAATTGTTTGGCTTGACATCGGGGTTGTGCATGATTTAAATATTTTGTGTGGTGAAGATGGAGCATAGCCAGACTATATGATTTTGTAGGGATAACTTTCTTTGGCCATGTTATTTTGAGAAGACATAATTGCTTTGTTAGTATGCTTGAAGTATTATTATTTTTATGTCAATATGAACTTTTGTCTTGAATATTTCGGATCTGAATATTCATACCACAATTAAGAAGAATTACATTAAAATTATGCCAAGTAGCACTCCGCATCAAAAATTCTATTTTTATCATTTACCTACTCGAGGACGAGTAGGAATTAAGCTTGGGGATGCTTGATACGTCTCCAACGTATCTATAATTTTTGATTGCTCCATGCTATACTATCTACTGTTTTAGACATTATTGGGCTTTATTATCCACTTTTATATTATTTTTGGGACTAACCTATTAACCGGAGGCCCAGCCCAGAATTGCTGTTTTTTTGCCTGTTTTAGGGTTTCAAAGAAAAGGAATATCAAACGGAGTCAAAACGGAATGAAACCTTCGGGAACGTGGTTTTCTCAACAGATAAGACCCAGGAGACTTGGACCCGACGCCAAGGCACGTAACAGGGAGGCCACGAGGTAGGGGGCGCGCCCTGCCCTACCAGGCGCGCCCCCCACCCTCGTGGGCCCCCTGTTGCTCCACCGACGTACTTCTTCCTCCTATATATATCCACGTACCCCCAAACGATCAGAACAGGAGACAAAACCCTAATTCCACCGCCGTAACTTACTGTATCCACGTGATCCCATCTTGGGGCCTGTTCCAGAGCTCCGTCGGAGGGGGCATCGATCACGGAGGGATTCTACATCAACACCATAGCCCTTCCGATGAAGTGTGAGTAGTTTACCTCAGACCTACGGGTCCATAGTTATTATCTAGATGGCTTCTTCTCTCTTTTTGGATCTCAATACAATGTTCTCCCCCTCTCTTGTGGAGATCTATTCGATGTAATCTTCTTTTTGCGGTGTGTTTGTTGAGACCGGTGAATTGTGGGTTTATGATCAAGTCTATCTATGAATAATATTTGAATCTTCTCTGAATTCTTTTATGTATGATTGGTTATCTTTGCAAGTCTCTTCAAATTATCAGTTTGGTTTGGCCTACTAGATTGATCTTTCTTGCAATGGGAGAATTGCTTAGCTTTGGGTTCAATCTTGCGGTGTCCTTTCCCAGTGACAGTAAGGGCAGCAAGGCACGTATTGTATTGTTGCCATCGAGGATAACAAGCTGGGGTTTTCTTCATATTGCATGAGTCTATCCCTCTACATCATGTCATCTTACTTAAGGCGTTACTCTGTTTTTAACTTAATACTCTAGATGCATGCTGGATAGCGGTCGATGAGTGGAGTAATAGTAGTAGATGCAGGCAGGAGTCGGTCTACTTGACTCGGACGTGATGCCTATATACATGATCATGCCTAGATATTCTCATAATTATGCTCAATTCTGTCAATTGCTCAACAGTAATTTGTTCACCCACCGTAGAATACTTATGCTCTCGAGAGAAGCCACTAGTGAAACCTATGGCCCCCGGGTCTATCTTTATCATATTGTTCTCCTACTACTTTGCTATTTACGTTGCCTTTATTTTACTTTGCATCTTTATCATAAAAATACCAAAAAAAATATCTTATTATATCTATCAGATCTCACTCTCGTAAGTTGCCTTATAGGGATTGACAACCCCTATTTGCGTTGGTTGCGAGGATTTATTTGTTTTGTGCAGGTACGAGGGACTTGCGCGTAGCCTCCTACTGGATTGATACTTTGGTTCTCAAAAACTGAGGGAAATACTTACACTACTTTGCTGCATCATCCCTTCCTCTTCGGGGAAAACCAACGCAGTGCTCAAGAGATAGCAGTGGTGTCATGTGAACGTTGACTACATGACACTTCACCATATTTGGGCCTAAGGGAATGCATTATGGAGTAGCAATTAGATGATGGGTTGCGAGAGTGACAGAAGCTTAAACCCTAGTTTATGCTATATTCCGTAGGGGACCAATTGGATCCAAAATTTTAATACTATGGTTAGAATTTATTTTTAATACTTTTCTCGTAGTTGCGGATGCTTGCAGGAGGGTTAATCATAAGTAGGAGGTTTGTTTAAGTAAGAACAGCACCTAAGCACCGGTCCACCCACATATCAAATTATCAAAGTAGCGAACACAAATCGAACCAACATGGTGAAAGTGACTAGATGAAATTCCCGTGTACCCTCAAGAACGCTTTGCTTATTATAAGAGACCGTTTTGGCATGTCCTTTGTCTCAAAAGGATTGGGCTACCTTGCTGCCCTTTTGTTACTACTATCACTACTTGCTCGTTACAAATTATCTTGCTATCAAACTACTCTGTTACTTACATTTTCAGCACTTGCAGACATTACCTTGCTGAAAACCACTTGTCATTTCCTTCTGCTCCTCGTTGGGTTTGACACTCTTACTTATCGAAAAGAGCCACAATTGATCCCCTATAATTGTGGGTCATCAAGGCTATTTTCTGGCGCCGTTTCCGGGAAGTGAAGCGTCTTTGGTAAGTGGAATTTGGTAAGGAAACATTTGTATAGTATGCTAAAATTTATTGTCACTTGATACTATGGAAAACAATCCTTTGAGGGGTTTGTTCAGGGTATCTTCACCTCGACCGGAACCACAATTAGCTACCCCTCAACCTACTGCACCTACTGAAAATATTGAATATGAAATTCCTTCGGGTATGATAGAACAACTGCTAGCCAATCCTTATGCAGGAGACGGAACTGAACATCCTGATATGCACTTGATATATGTATAACAAATTTGTGGATTGTTCAAGCTTGCAGGTTTACCCGGAGATGCAGTTATGAAGAAGGTTTTTCCCTTTATCTTTGAAGGGAAAAGCATTGGCATGGTATAGGCTATGCGATGATATTGGATCCTGGAATTGGAATCGATTGAAATTGCAGTTCCATCAAAAAAATTTATCCTATACATCTAGTTCATCGTGATCGGAATTATATATATAATTTTTGGCCTCGTGAAGGAGAAAGTATCGCTCTAGCTTGGGGGAGGCTTAACTGAATGTTATATTCATGCCCCAATCATCTATACCTACTAATAAAGCAAGGTGCGTTTCGCCAATATTTTCATCCGTTCACCGTCGAAAAAAAATTCTTTCTATCCGAGGCGGTACTAAATTTTTATGCGTTTGTCCGCTAGAAAAAGAATTTTCGTACATGGGCCGCGCGCGGTGGCACAGCAAAGCCAGCCCACTTATTTTTCTGCCCATGTAGCTGGGAAACTCTATTTTCCGCACGGTGGGACAAATAATCAGAGTTACGCACGGGACAACCAATAATGGGCTGGCCCATTTTTCTTTTTTCTGAGTTTTACTTCTATTTTTATTCTCCTTTCCCGATATCTTTTTTCCCTTCAAAGTTTATTTTTCTGTTAGAATTTATTTCGTAAATTAAAATTCTAAAAAACTGTTCAGAATAAAAAAGAAAATTCTAGAAACTATTCTGAATTCCATAATTTTGTTTCTCATTTAATAAATATTCGGAAATTGTAAAATGTTGCCCCTTTTTAAAAATATTGTTTTCTAAAATTGTTAGGGATGTCAAAAAATAAAATTGCATTTAAAAAAACTCCAAATTTGAAAAAAAAAATTCATGTTTTAGTGAAATTTGAAAATTAAAAATAATGTTCGTGTATAAAAGATACACATTTTCTGAAAATCTTATGAATTCTAAACACATGATCCTGTTTAAAAAAACGGTTCACAAATTCATATAATGTTTATTTTTTCTGTGATTTACTTCTATTTTTAATCTCCTTTTCTTATATCTTTTTCCCCTTTCCAAGTTTATTTTTCTTTTAGAATTTATTTTGTACATTAAAAATTCTCAAGAAAGCAAGATTTGGAAAATGTTCACAATTCCAATTTTTTTGCTATTTTTAAAAAATTCGAAAATTGCAAAAATTCGCCAGTTTTGTTTTAAAAGATTATTATTTTTCAATATTGTTTGGAATTTCGAAAAAGAAAATGGCATTTCGAAAAATGCTCCAAATTTCAAAATAATTCCTGGTTTAGTGAAATATCAAAATTAAAAATAATATTCGTGTAGAAAAGATACACATTTTCTAAAAATCTTATGAATTCTCAACACATGTTCCCATTTTAAAAAATGTCACAAATTCAAATAATATTCATGTTTTTATTAAAAAAATTGGTGTTTTCATAAAATGTTTTTGAATTTTATAAGATGTTCCCTTTCATATTATGTTCGCGTTTTTTCGAAAGTGTAGTCAATTTTTAAAAAATTGTTTAGCATTTAAAAAGTTATTCATGTTTCTTAGAATATTCAGAAACTAATACCTTAAAATCCCCTCGATTCAAAGGATTGAAAGGAATAGTAGATTGAATAACTCATGCGCCTTCTCTAACGTACGATGACGTAATGAAACTCTTAAATGCCCTCGATCTATGAATGGAAAAATAGCGGATTGATTCCTTCACACACGGCGAAACCGATAAGCTAAATGTTTCTTTTTCGTGTGCACACATATAATTCTCACTAACTTTAAATGCATAGTATTTTATCTTCCGTTGCAACGCACGGGCATATTTGCTAGTGAGCTCTCAAGAGAAATTATTATCCAGAATTTTTATGCTCGGCTTTCTCGTAATGATCAAATCATGCTCGATACTTCTTTTGCTGGTTCTTTTATGAAGAAGACTGTTGAATTCCGGTGGGATCTTTTGAAAAGAATTAAACGCAACTCTGAAGATTAAGGACTCGACGAAGGTAAAGAGTCAGGTATTAAACTTAAGTATGATTGTGTTAAATCTTTTATGAATACCGATGCTTTTCAAAAATTTAGCACTAAATATGGACTTGACTCTGAGATAGTAGCCTCCTTTTGTGAATCATTTGCTACTCATGTTGATCTTCCTAAAGAGAAGTGGTTTAAATATCACCCACCTATTAAAGAAGAAATTAAAGAACTGATACCAATTAAAGAGGAAACCATAATTTACAACGTTGATCAAGTTGTTCCTACTACTTATATTGAGAAACCACCTTTCCCTGTTAGGATAAAGGAACACGCTAAAGTTTCAACTGTGGTTAACAAAAGTTATATTAGAACACCTAAACCTGATGAACAAATCAAAGCAGAACCTAGTGTTGCTATGATTAAGGATCTCCTGGAAGAAAACATAGATGGGCATGTTATTTACTTCTATGAAGAAGCTAGCTGCTAGAATTGCCAAACTTGATAAAAAGGATAAACATAGACCTGTTGTTGGCATGCCTATTGTCTCGGTTAAAATAGGAGATCATTGTTATCATGGTTTATGTGACATAGAAATGTTTTAAATAGCGCGCTATGGCATTTAGCGGCGACCCTTAAAAACAGCTATAGCTGGGCTATAGCGGCAAATTGTACATGAAATCATTTAGCAGAAACACCCTCAAACAGCTATAACGGAGCTATAGCGGGGCTATAGCTGTCTATTTAAAACTATGGACATAGGTGCTAGCGTAAGTGCTATTCCTTATTCTTTATATCAAGAAATTATGAATGACATAGCACCCGCGGAGATAGAAGACATAGATGTTACTATTAAACTTGCTAATAGAGACACTATATCACCAATTGGGATTGTTAGAGATGTTAAAGTCTTGTGTGGAAAAATAAAATACCCTACTGATTTTCTTGTTGTTGGTTCCTCACAAGATGAGTTTTGTCCCATTATCTTTGGTAGACCTTTCTTGAACACCGTTAATGCTAGAATAGATTGTGTGAAACAAATTGTCGGTGTTAGTTTTGGTGATGAGTCTCATGAGTTTATTTTTTCCAAGTTTAGTGGAAAGCTTCATGAAAAAGATTTGTCTAGTAAAGATGAATTAATTGGTCTTACTTCTATTGCGGTGCCTCCTACTGATCCACTAGAACAATATTTGCTAGACCATGAAAACGATTTACATATGCATGAAAAAAATGAAATAGATAAGATTTTCTTTGAACAACGTCCTTTGTTTAAACACAATTTTCCTATTGAAACTCTAGGAGGTCCTCCTCCACCTAAAGGTGATCCTGTGTTTGAATTAAAAAAAATTCCAGACACTTTGAAATATGCTTATCTTGGTGAAAAGAAGTTATATCATGTTATTATTAGTGCTAACCTTTCAGAATATGAAGAAGAGAGATTACTGAAAGTTCTAAGGAAGCACCGAGCTGCTATTGGATATACTCTTGATGATTTAAAGGGCATCAGTCACACTCTATGTGAGCACAAAATTAATATGGAACCTGATGCCAAACCCGTGTTGATCACCAACATCGGTTAAACCCGAAGATGAAAGAAGTGGTAAGAACGGAAATATTAGAACTTCTGGAAGCAGGTATAATCTATCCCATAGCTGATAATAGATGGGTAAGTCCTGTTCATTGTGTCCCTAAGAAAGGAGGTATTACTGTTGTTCCTAATGATAAGATTGAACTTATTCCACAAAGAATTGTTACAGGCTATTGAATGGTAATTGATTTTATAAAATTAAACAAAGAAACTAGAAAATATCATTACCCTCTGCCTTTTATTGATCAAATGCTAGAAAGATTATCTAAGCACACACATTTTTGCTTCCTTGATGGATATTCTGGTTTTTCACAAATACATATTTCTCAACCTGATCAAGAAAAGACCACTTTCACTTGTCCCTTTGAAACTTATGCTTATAGACGTATGCCTTTCGGTTTATGTAATGTACCTGCTACCTTTCAAAGATGTATGATTTCTATATTCTCTTATTTTTGTGAAATGATTGTTGAGGTTTTCATGGATGATTTCTCTGTCTATGTGAAGTCTTTTGATGATTGTTTGAGCAATCTTGACCGAGTTTTGCAGAGATGCGAGCAAACAAGTCTTGTCTTGAATTGGGAAAAGTGCCACTTTATGGTTAATGAAGGTATTGTCTTGGGTCATAAAATTTCTAAAAGAGGTATTGAAGTGGACAAAGCTAGGGTTGATGCAATTGAGAAAATGCCATGTCCTAAAGACATCAAAGGTATTTGTAGTTTCTTAGGTCATGCTGGTTTCTATAGGAGATTTATCAAAGACTTTTCTAAAATCTCTAGGCCTCTTACGAATCTTTTGCAAAATGATATTTCTTTTGTTTTTGATGATGATTGTTTAGAAGCCTTTGAAACACTCAAGAAAGCCTTAATTTCTGCATCTATTGTTCAACCACCTGATTGAAACTTGCCTTTTGAAATTATGTGTGATACTAGTGATTATGATGTTGGTGCTATTCTAGGACAAAGAGTTGATAAGGAACTGAATGTTATTCATTATGCTAGTAAAACTCTAGACAATGCTCAATGAAACTATGCTACTACTGAAAAAGAATTCTTAGTAGTGGTGTTTGCTTGTGATAAATTTGGATCATATATTGTTGATTGAAAAGTAATTATTCACATCGATCATGCTGCAATTAAATATCTTATGGAAAAGAAAGATGCTAAACCTAGACTTATTCGGTGGGTTCTCTTGCTACAAGAATTTGATTTACATAACACTGATAGAAAAGGAGTCGAGAACCCCGTAGATGCTAACTTGTCTAGGCTTGAAAATGTGCTTGATGACCCACTACCTATTGATGATAGTTTTCCTGATGAGCAGTTAGCTGCAATAAATGTTGCTAATAACACTCCTTGGTATGCTAACTATGCTAATTACATTGTTGCTAAATATTTACCACCTAGCTTTACATATCAACAAAAGAAAAAAATTATGATCCAAGACATTACTTTTGGGATGACTCATATCTTTATAAAGAAGGAGTAGATGGTATTATTAGACGTTGTGTACCTGAGCATGATCATGGGCAAATATTATGGAAATGTCACTCCGAAGCTTATTGAGGGCATTATGTTGGAGATAGAACTACTCACAAGGTATTGCAATCTAGATTTTATTGGCCTACTCTCTTTAAGGATGCCCCTAAGTTTGTCTTATCTTGTGATGAATGCAAAAGAATAGGTAATATCGGTAAGCGTCAAGAAATGCCTATGAATTATTCACTTGCCGTTGAACCATTTGATGCTTGGGGATTTGATGGGTATACACATATTTTGGTCGCTGTTAATTATGTTACTAAATGGGTAGAAGCTATTCCAACCAGTAGTGTTGATCACAACACCTCTATTAAAATGCTTAAGGAAGTTATTTTCCCAAGGTTTGGAGTCCCTAGATATTTAATGACGGATTGTGGTTCACACTTTATTCATTGTGCTTTCCGTAAATGCTTGCTAAGTATGATGTTAACCATAGAATTGCATCAGCCTATCATCCTCAGTCTAGTGGTCAAGTTGAACTTAGCAATAGAGAAATAAAATTAATCTTGCAAAAGACTGTCAACGGGTCCCGGAGAATTGGTCTAAAAAATTAGATGATGCACTTTGGGCTTATAGAACAGCATACAAAAATCCTATGGGTATGTCTCTTTATAAAAGAGTTGGTGCATTCATCGCCCGCTCGCTATTGCATCACCGGTACGGTTTGCTTTGTTTTATTTTTTGGCTTTCTTTGTTATATTTTTTATTGTTTCTTTCTTGGCATTTTTCATTAATCTTAGGGTTTCTCTATTTTCTTTTTATTTATTTGTCAGATTACTGGTTTTCTTTTTTTAACACATGTCCACAATATATTCTAGTGTATACATGAAACATTATTTTATACACGTTGAACATTGTTCTAATGCACATTGTACATTTTTCTATCAATGCATGTTTGAACAATTTTTTAATACATGGTCAACAACATTTTCAAATACAAATTGTAACATATTTTCAATGGTAATAAAAAAACAACATGAACATTCTTACATTTGTTTAAACATTTTTGTAAATGTTACAAACATTTTTGTTTTAAACACAGGAAAATTTCTTCAAAATGTCACGTACATTTTTTAATGATATGAAACATTTTTTATACTATGCACAAGCTTTTTTTACATCGTATACACATGTTTTAAGATTTTCACATAGATTTTCTCAAAAGTTAGAAACATGTCTTCATTGTCACGGACGTATTTCTAAAGCTATTATTTATTTTCAATTTTGCTAACATTTTTCATGTTAAGATTTATTTTTGAAAATTCATGTTTTGACTTTCTTACATAAATTAAAGTTTTTTAAATACATTTACTAAAAATATAAACAAAAAATTAATTAACGTGATGAAAGCCCGACGGCCCACGTCCCTACTAGGCCGACCACCACCGGCTCCTTGTTTGTGGTGTGCTCGCAGGGAAGGCAACCATCTACCTACATCTCTCGCCTTACCTTGCAGGAGGAGGAAGAGGATGATTTTGTTTGGGAGGAGGAACTCCCGGACTTGATGGAACCGGCGCAATGGCTGGCGATCGCTAGGGTGCACACATCAAAAACTTTTAGCCCTAATGCACTCTATGGCGATATGAGGGCAGCCTGGAACCTGGCAAAGGCGGTAGTCTGGAGGAAGATCAGGGAGAACCTATTTACAGCGCAGTTTGGGTGCCTTGCGGATTGGAAGAAAGCTATGCTAGATGGCCCATGGCTGTTTAGGGATCAGGCTGTGATTTTGGAGGAATATGATGGGTTCAAAAACCCCGACTCGTTCAAGCTGGATAAGATCGAGGTATGGGCTCAGATCCATCGTCTGCCGGACAATTTTCTTATTGAACAGGCGGTGAGAGGGTTGGCTTCACGGATTGGTGAGGTGATGGAGGTGCAACTAAAGCTGCCGGCTGGTTTTTTCGGCGAGTTCGTGAGAGTCAGAGTGAAGATAGATGTGAATGCAAAAATTAACAGGTTTGTCACTGGAAAGAAAGGTGATGAGAGGGTGAAATATCAAGTCAAGTATGAGAAACTACCTATATTCTGCTATAATTGCGGAGAGTTTGGGCATTGGCACGAGGAGTGTGGCAACGAGGTTCACGATGAATCAACCTTTGAGTGGGGTGCTTTCTTATTTGCAGATAATGTGAGAGTTCGATCAGCAGGAAGGGGGTATGCTCAATCTCAGAGGGGGAGAGGAGGTTTTGCTATGGGGGGACGCGGCAGAGGAAGAGAACAATATAATCCGAATCAGAGCTGGCGTTTTAACGCAAGACCGCCGCAGGCCCATCCCGCAGCAGATGATTTGGAGGGGAAGGCAAAGGAAGGAGACGGCATGAATATGTCACACCACCAGCAACACGAACAAAGGCAGCTACAGGTCCAGGACCATAACGAGAAGGTTGACTCTGCTGCTACTTATGAGAGCCCGAAGGAGATGGATGTGAGCTTGGTACAGAAGACTAGCAGGCAGCCAGTGGCAACGGAAGACATAGTGTTTCAGTCAAACAAAAGAGGAGCGCGGGAGAATGGAAGCAAGACGGATGATGAAGCAGCGGGTGGCTTGGGGTCCTCGCTAGTGGTTCGGGACAAACTGCCTCCTGTTCCCCCGCTCCCGCCTGTGTATGTGTCACCAAGGAAGGAATATAAGAGGAAGAGGAAAGATGACAAGGAAGGACAACCAGAGGTACATGACAGGGATATGGGAGTGAGTGCAACACCTAATGATGCGATAACGGCGGGCTCCCCCGAGGAGTGCCGCCGAGCACAATGAATCTCTTAAGTTGGAACTGCCGGGGTTTAGGCAACGCCCCGACAGTTCAAGAGCTGCGCGAGCTTGCGCTAAAGTTTGCCCCTAAAGTACTCTGTGTATTGGAAACACAAATAAATAGAGATCGAGCTGAAAATTTAGCTAGTACTTTAGGTTTTGATTGCTCTTTTGCTGTTAGTTCCACGGGTAGGAGTGGTGGACTCGTGATGTACTGGAATAATGAAATAAAGGTGGAGAATTTGGGCTACTCGCAATATCACATAGATGTTAGGTATCTGATTTGGGGGGTGAGCCATGGAGACTTTCTTGTTTCTATGGGGAGGCCCAAACTCACCTTCGGCATAGAACATGGGATACAATGAAAAATCTGGCTTCTCTCCACGATATGCCGTGGGTCTGCATCGGGGATTTCAACGAAGTCCTCAAATATGATGAGCATGATGGTATCGGTCAGAGGAGTCAAACACAAATTCAAGGTTTTCGTGATGCAGTGGACGTATGTGGTCTCGTGGATCTGGGCTTTCAAGGACGAAAATGGACTTTCGAGAAGAAGGTTACAGGAGGATCCTACACTAGAGTGAGATTGGACCGGGCTCTCGGGTCAGGCCAATGGTGTTCACAGTTTCCATTGGCTGCTATTGAGCATGTATCAGCGGCAACATCGGACCATTCGGCTATCCTTCTTAAGCTTGTTCCTCCAGCCAACATGAAAAAAGGAATGAAAATGTTCAGATATGAATGCATGTGGGATACTCATGACCAGCCGATTTCCACAGTTCGGGGTGCATGGGAGCCGAACGGCCCTAATTTGACGGCCGCCCAGGTGCGGTCCAACCTCCTGGATTTGTCCAACAACCTGGGAGTATGGAGCCAAACGACGTTTGGCAGTGTGAGGAATGAGATAAAAAAGCTTAAGAAATCTTTGGAGAACTTAAGGAATGACCCAGGTAGAGTTGTCCCAAGCCACATTGAAATTAAGACGAATGACCGCCTGATTGAACTGTATCTTTGAGAGGAGCTAATGTGGCGTCAGAGATCTCGAGTGCAGTGGCTGTCCGAGGGGGACCGCAATACTCGTTTTTTCCATCTCAGGGCTTCGATGCGACGACGGAAGAACTTAATAAAAGCTTTGATGAAACAAGATGGACAGTTGACTGACGACCTTATGGAGATGCAGCAACTTGCGATGGAATTTTACAAAAATTTGTACACGTCGGAGGGAGTTCAAGGGGTTGACGATGTGTTGCAACATGTGCCCGCAAAAGTGACGCAAGAGATGAACGAGAAACTACTTTCGCCATATACAGAGAAAGAGGTAAAATGTGCACTTTTTCAGATGTTTCCTACAAAGGCCCCGGGACCGGACGGGTTTCCAGCACATTTTTTTCAGCGTCACTGGGATATTTGTGGAGAGGCTGTCACACGGGCAGTTTTGGGCATTATTCGAGGGGAGGAAAGCCCTTCATGTGTGAATGATACATTGCTCGTACTAATTCCGAAGGTAGCTAACCCAACCCTCTTATCACAATTTCGTCCTATAAGCCTCTGTAACGTGTTCTACAAGATAGCTTCGAAAGTTCTTGCAAACCGATTGAAGGTGGTACTTCCAGATATCATCTCTGAGGAGCAATCAGCTTTTGTGCCAGGGAGGCTAATTACTGATAATATTATATCAGCTTATGAATGTCTGCATTTCATGAAAAAGAATAGGTCAAAAGCAAACAACCATTGCGCCCTGAAATTGGACATGATGAAGGCATATAACAGGGTGGAATGGAGCTATCTGGAAGCAATAATGAGGAAATTGGGCTTTGCAGAACAGTGGATTAAAGTTGTTATGTCTATGGTGAGCACTGTCTCTTTTTCGATTTTATTCAATGGAATTCGGTTGGAGGAATTAAACCAACCCGAGGGATTCGGCAGGGAGATCCAATATCTCCATACCTCTTCTTATTAGCAGCAGAGGGCCTTTCTTGCCTGATGAAGTCTCAGAATGAATCATCCCAGCTTAGCGGCATTAAGGTGGCTTCGACGGCTCCGTCGGTCAATCATCTTTTATTCGCGGATGATAGCCTGCTGTTTTTCAAGGCGAGTGTTGATGGAGCAGAAAAGGTATCAAACCTACTGGAAACCTAGTGTATGGCATCATGCCAAAGGATAAACAGGGACAAATCTTCTATTTTTTCAGCAAGGGGTTCCCACAAATAGTCAGGGATGCAGTTAAGGGCTGTTTGCATGTTCCTAATGAATCTTTGAGTGACAGATACCTAGGTATGCCTACTGACATGGGTCACTCAAAAATGGGCACGTTCAAGTATCTAAGTGATCGAGTCTGGGACAAGGTAAAAGGATGGATGAGTAAATGTTTATCGGCTGGAGGTAAAGATGTACTGATAAAATCTGTGGCACATACGATACCAGTTTATTCTATGTCCTGCTTTAAGCTCCCGAGAGGACTATGTAACCATTTGAACTCCGTCATAAGAAAATTTTGGTGGGGGTGCAAGCAGGGAAAGAGAAAACTAGCTTGGGTGTCTTGGGAGGTGATGACAAGACCGAAATACTTGGAGGATTGGGATTCAGAGACTTCGAACTCTTCAACCTTGCAGTTTTGGCAAGGCAAGCATGGAGGATCTTACAAGAGCCTGAATCCCTTAGTGCCAGAATTTTGAAAGCCTCATATTTTTCGGGCACCAATTTTCTAAATGCAGAACTAGGATCAAAGCCCTTGCAGATTTGGAGAGCTATTCTAGAAGGGAGAGATATTCTAAAACAGGGCTTAATCCGCAGGATTGGCAACGGACAAACAGGGCTTAATCCGCAGGAGTATCTAGTAATGAGAGAGATGAGAAGGACTGGTCGAAGCTTTGGGGCATCAACGTTCCATCGAAGATCAAGGTATTCCTGTGGCGATTGGCACGGCATTCTCTGCCAACTACGGATGTACTGCATAGGAGAAACATGGCGACCGGCGACGCATGCCCTCTCTGCGGGGCGCTTGACTCTTGGCGTCATGCGCTACTGTCTTGCACCTCGGCGAGGTGTACATGGGCACTAGCCGAACCAGAGCTGGGGACGATGATGGCGGAAAACAGAGAAACGGGAGCGAAGAACTGGTTGTTTGCAATGAGGGATACTATTGATCACTCTAGCTTTGTATCAATGGCAGTCTCTCTCTGGGCTATTCGGTATGCGAGGAGAAAGGCAGTTTACGAGGGTATTTTTCAGTCTCCACAGCAAACTTCGTCATTCATCATATTCAAGATCTAGCCCAACTACCCAAAGCTGGGGAGAGGAAAAACAGCGGAGTACCACGACAAGTCTTGCCAAACACATGGATGGCCTCTCCCGAGGGTGTCATGAAGATGAATGTTGATGCAGCAGTGGCCCGTCATCGACGTGGGGGAGCGGTGTCAGCAGTGTGCAGGGATCATACAGGGCTATACATGGGATCATCAGCTCTAGTGATCGAGGGCATTTCCGATCCAACGATGTTGGAGACGTTTGCGTGTAGGGAAGCACTGGCCTTGGCGGAGGATCTCGGCGTTTCAAACTTATTGATGGCATCAGACTGTCTTGGAGTGATCAGAGACATCAACCTGGGAACAAGAGGACCACATGCAGCGGTGGTGCATGAAATAATGGAGCGGAGAAGAAGTTTTACCTCATGTTCTTATATTCATGAGCTCAGGAACCACAATTTTGAAGTTCATAATCTTGCCAAATTTGCTTGTAATCTTGGTCTAGGTAGACATGTGTGGTTGGGTTCCCCCCATGACCCGAACCGTGTACCTATGAACATTCGTGTTGGTTAATAAAGTTTGGCGAGATCTCAAAAAAAAAAAAATCTACCTACATCGCTGCTATAAGCGAGACACATAGAGGCGCAGTAAAAACTCGACCGATGCTGTTGCTTAATAGGCCACAGTTCTACACTACAAGGTGTTTTCGCTATTTTAGTGGTGCTGGTTTTCTTTTCCTTTTTTTCTTCCCTTTAATTTGTATTTTTGTTTTCTAATTTTATTCTTTCTTTATTTATGTATTTTTGTTCTTTAATTAAAGTTCCATTTTTACACTCTTTTTAATATTTTTAAATATTTTATTCTTTTCGATTTTTCTAGTATATGCACATTTGTAAATGCATTAATAATTAGGGAAATGCATGGAAATTTATAAAATTGCACAAATTTATTTTAAAAAATACATGCTCATTTTAGAAAATTGAAAACGTTCAAAGTTTTTGAATTTTCTAAAAATAATTGTGAATAAGTATTTTTACAATTCATGAGTTTTATGCTTTTGAATATATTTTTACATTCCTTAACTATTTATAAATTCTTAAAATCATATAAAAATTTCCAAGATTTATGAATAATTATGAATGCTATTAAAAATTAGTAGACTTTTTTATATTTACTGAATGATTTTTTTGAAAATTCACGGACAATTATTAAAAGTCATTTAAAAACTATTTCATACGAAAACCGCAAACATTAAGTGGAGTATTTCACATGAAATTAAAAAGAAAAGAAAAATTGATGGAAAATATGTAAATAATGTTTTTTCAGAACATGGAAAACAACAACATGAAAACTGGTTACTAGGCCCAAAATCGCGCGGGCGTGTCAGACCTGTCGTGTTTTTCCTCTTAAGCAGAGGAGAATGAGAAGATAAGATCGTGAACAGAACAAGGCGCGGGATTTGTGAAACAGCCGCAGTTGATGAAGATTTCCTTGATACGCTATCCTCCGGATGCCACATCAGCTATGAGAGGTGAGGGGAGTGATCTACGAGTTTTGTGATTTTTATTATCGCCTTTGTAGTCTTTTGCAAATAATATTTCTCCCTCTACTGTGGCAGTGCTATATATGGAGCAAGAGAGATTTGTGTCCTCGCACACCCGTTTCTCAGATTTGATGAGTTTATGTTACTGTTACGTGTCGTTTTGATTGGTTTGATTCTCTGTAGACCTGGAATTTTTCTTTGACGTTTGTGGTTAAGATTTTGTAATTCGGTGGCCTGCACTTCTAGGGGATTATTCTCAACACGGTTCATCAATCTTAGCTTCCCATCTATTTGGATAGATTTTGCTAAAAAAAAAGAATCTATTTGGATGGAGGGCTCAAGGGGGTTTCCAAAACCTTTACTGGTAATCAAGTACGCACCGATGAATGGAAGGCTACGTCGGTACCCCAGTCAAATTCCGATCTCTTTACTAAAGTTTTGGAAGTATTTTTTTTTGCAAAGATTGACACTATGAGAGGTTGCAATTTTTGTTGTATCTCTTAATTGTAAGAGTCACTGTTATAATTTTTTGAATCTTGAATCCAAAGAAGTGCACCTATAACAGTTACGAGTATGAATAAAGTTAAATCGGTTTCCAAAATAAGCTTCCGCATACTCACATACCCAATCAGCTCTTTTCCAAATCAAGATAGGCAGGTCACCACTTTAGCATGCTCACCAAAACCACACTTTTGCTTACAAAACAGTATCCTGATCCGACATTAGTTCGTGTCCAAAAGATGAATCCAGCCGTCCAGGTGCTCCCAAGACGAGAGGAAATGAGTAAGGCGTTTCTAATCAAAGTAAGTAGGTATCAAAAGCAATGGACTTGAAGCATCCACAAACGGACCCACATACCAACCCCAAACGTGCCACGCCACAGTCCGCGGGCGCTTCCGCGGGCATTTGAAGGGCGAATTCTAGTAGCTCCGGCTGTAGATGCTCCTAGGACGAGAGAGGCCATACAGATGCCAGAATTGCCACCGAGCTGCGGATCGAGTTTGCCAACCTCGCCACAACAATCGAGCCGCGCTAGCCTCTGCAGACCTGGTTGGCAGGTCCGCAACATTCCAAGACCCAGATCGGTTTCGCGCACGCAGAGGGAGACATGCGCACGCCGGTCCATGGGTGCCGACTGCCGAGCGCCGCGGACCCGAACAGGGGTACGTGGGAGCAGGTGGGCGCGCGCGCCTCCGAATCCCTCGTGTAGCGGTCGTTCCTGGGAGTCATGTTGGCTCCGCTCGGCGCGCCCGGGCACGAGCGCATGTTCGCCACGAGATCAGTCGGGTCAGAGAGCCCATCTCGTCGTCACGGGACAGCGGCTGGTATCGTCAGATCCAACCTACGTAATTCTAGATTGCATAGGCATCAGTTGATCTCGGGTGTACTCATATCAGGCCAGCCATTAGCCGGCTCGTGACGACCGGCGAGCTAGAGGTGGTGCGGCCGCGGAGACGGTTGCGCTTGTGCGGTCCGTCCATGTTGGGCAGAGGTACGTAGGTAGTAGTTGCTTGGTCACTGCTCACTGCTCTATGTACCTCACAGCTCCGTCGACCAAAGCCTGCACCTCGCCAATGAACGAGAGCATGTCACGGAGTGCACTGTGCACGCAGCAAACCAAACAGAAGCTGGCTAGCTAGCAGCGGATGGATGCATCACGGCACGAATCCGGGCAACAAGCTGCACCGCATCGGCCGGCGGCGTCGCCCGTAGGCTGTTTACCGCTGTAGGGGCTGTTGGAGCGTCGCTGTCCGGTGCGCTAGTAGACATTCTCGTGTATGTAGCTCGACGGCTGTCCGTGGTTCCATGGCACACCTTGTGAGCAAGCAGCCCCGGCCTCATCCAGGCGATTATTCGGTCGTGTAGGGCCAGGCTCGCTCGCATTCGCATATCCAACGATTTCCAGCCTGGCATTCGGCGCGCAGAGTTAAAATGCACCCATGCCATATCCAGAGCACTATCCGTCCGTCCGTCCGTCCGTCGAAAGTGCTTTTCTTGCGTATGCCTATGTATATGTAGTACTAGTACTCTACTAGTCGTGTGTTTTGCAGTTTTGACGTGCGCCGCTAGACGCGGGAGACACCGCTAAAGGCACTCTACTCTCTACCTTTGCTTATCCTCGAAGATAGTTAGGCCTTACCAATGTTGGTGCATGTACCACACACACACACACAAGCTTATATTTTCTTCTGTATTATTATTTCGGAGACTATTATATATCCCCACAAAAAAAGAAATAATGTTTCAGACAACCAGAGAGTGACACCCGTAAAGCAACCCAAAGTTGATGCGGGTGCACTTTGTAGTATACTACCAAGTATATCATGCAGGGCGAGGCAGCCGCAGGGGGGCGAATCGTTGGACATGTATGAAGGAGAAGTGCCGTACACGAGTCCAAGATCAGGGCGGAATGATTGGGATGGAAAAGAACGAAAGATGCACATGGCTATATGCATGGATATGCATCGCCAACCCCTGGCCTCCGGTGGCCCTGCCGCATGCAATATCCTTTTCCCGCCAATGATGCGTCGCCGCTCGCCAGCCAGCCATTGCGCGCGCCCGTGCGCCGAGCGTACTACGTACGTTCGCTAGCGCCGACCCAAGGGAGACACGTGCGCATGAGACGATGTGGACCAATTATCCCCGTCTGGACCGGTATGATCGCGTCTACGACGACACCTCTTCTCTCGCGAGCGGACCATTCACTTTCACTCCTCAGAATCATCGTCTATCCGAGCTTTCTTCAAAAGGCATCGTCACTGGGCTGCTTTGCTGGTCGACTTGCTCACGGGCGTACTCCACTAATAACCAGGCTGTGAGCGCGCGCAGTACAGCGCATGGCGCGAATGGGTTCGGCCTAAAGCTCACGGGCGGGCGAGCGAGCGCTGCTCGGCGCATTGCGGGATGGGATTTGCACGCACGAATCCGACGAACGCTTTCATGATGATCAACTTTATTTAGAGCGGACAACATTCAACATTCACTTCACACATAGAGTAGGAATGAATAGATGCACGAATGCTTAGCCTGCTGGGAAGGATAAGATCGTACATGTACATTGGTGACAGAACATCCGATATCCCAGCAGGACGGACGGCCACATCCATCCACCACGATGCGCACAAGGCAGGGCACCCACGGGGGCGGCCGGGTGCATGCGATGGAATCCGCGGCAGAAACGACGGACGTGGTGGTCGACATGGGCGCGAAAACAACACGGTACGCGCGTGCGTCCGTCCTCAACGACCGGACGGCGACTCCACTTAAGATTTCTCCTCCGTCACGATCGATGCATAGATCGCGTGAATGCGTCAATCGCCGCTCCGAACGGCGGGATCACACGCCCTGCGTGCCTTCGCCTCGGCCCATGCCGATCGGACGGAGACCGCGGGCGCCGGCGCGTGCGACGCCCGTACGTGCGTGCGTGCTCCCATCGGTGGTCAATGTATCCAGGCGCCGGCTCAAGAAAGGCCGGCCGGGTGTAACATCGATCATTGAGCGCGCCGCCTTACCGATTAGCGGCCCGGCCTGAATGCCGAGCGAACATTGATGGCCTTGGTTCGTCAAGAGCTTCACGCGGTAGTACGCGCGTACGCGCGGCTAGGGTTTTAGCTAGGCGTCACGAGGATGAATGCCGGAGCTAGCTGCGCGATTCTATGCGTGCGCACGCACGCACGTACGCAACGACATGCTTCATGGATCGCAACAGAACCAACAATATAGCCATATACGGAGTACTACCACTGATAAATTTCCTTGGACATGTGATCGATGGATTGCCGACATGCGGTCAGTTTTCTCGAAAAGGCAAATGAAATTATAGTGGTTCGGGATCGGGAGGTGTATATCTATATCTGCTCCCCGGCCGTTGTGTCTTGTGTCTCGCATCGCACGTTGGAAGATCTTGTAATCATCCTCTAACCCCTGTTTTTTAATCATGGCTTGCCGGGCCTTTTTGCCGTCCAAGCTACGTCAGTGGTGATTACTGTCGCGCGTTATATATCCGCGAGATATATAATTAATTGCGACCTCCACCGTGCGTCCCACTACGACCGGACCGGATTGTTTTTCTCAGACACTATCCACTCTTTTTGGGGTTCTGGAAGAAGGCACTTTACACTTGTAGTAGTAACTGTCAAGCTTTTTCAAAAGCAGTTACCGTTAAAGCGTCCGATTGTCCTACCGACTGGTCTCGGAACGCCGCACTGCGCCCTCCTCATACTCTACACGAATTGATCAGCCTGTGCTCTCTTTAATCATTCGCCTTGGCACTCACTTCTACTCGACTTGACAACACTGCATGCAGGATACGGACAAAGATTTCTTGTGTCTAATCAGCTGAAAAGAGAAAACGAGCATTACTTGGCCGGTTGGAACAAGCATATTCCAGCAGAACTTGTAATCCAGAGCAACCCGCGGCATAATTTCTTTGCTTTACTTCGTGTATAGCCCATACGAGCCATTCCATGCGACGGCACTGAATTTCAGTTAACGGGAATCAGATGTGCCTCACAGGGAGCACGGCTCGTTCTCCGAGATTCTTTCGAGGATATAGTGTAATAGTACTGGAAACTGCATATCCGTGTCCAACATTACACACTTCTGCACGGGACAAAGATGAAATTAATAACGGGAAACAGCAACATCTGTTAGGGATTCCAAATTCTATAACGCCCAACCGAAAGCAACGGGAATGAGAATGCGGTGACCCTTCACTGCAAGATATGCGTAGTGCAGTGACAAATCTCGGAGGAGGATGATAAACCCACTCGTGTGTTGCTAAAGCCTGAAAGCTGGGCGCTCTTTATTCCGCAGCCACACAAGACCGAAAATTCCAAGGAGATTTGGTTCCAGTGGGTTGCCTATCACCCGGATGTGACCTGAATTTCTATACAGGTCGACGCAGCCCCGTCCCGAGAGGTGCGTCTGCTTGCTTTGGTGCTTTCCCTCCACTTCGATCGAACCGTACCACTTTCCTTCTTCGCCAAGCACGTACCCGCGTTAAGAGAACGTACTAGTACGCGTTTTTTCAGTCGCTGAGAATCGTTTTCTAATGGAGGGAAACTGCTCCTCGATCGATTGTGGAGAATCAAACACGAATTACTTGCGAAATGGCCCAACCCGTGAAAGAACAACGAAAGCACTATATGTGTACTCACTCTGTGCATTTAAAAACCGAACCGAAAAACCATACCGAACATAAACCGAACCGAACCAATTTTATGGTTTTTATGGTTTCTGGTTTCGGTATGGTATGAACTTTTCATACCGATTCGAACTTGGTTTTTATGGTATATATCAGAAAACTGAACGGTTAACCGAATAAATCGAAGTAAAAAATAAATTTATATTTCTTGAGATGAACAACCATACAAGTTGTCATTTTTCTTGTACATGAGTCAAATGCACTACTAAGCACGTAATTTTTTCTTGTAACATAGTCATTTTTCTATTTTTAAAATGCTAAGCACGTCCATAACCATCAACAGATGAATCAATGCATGCATATATACTTATATATATAGTTATATACTATTTGTGTAGAATAGTATGTGTTTTGAGTCATAAATTTGCTAATTATTATTACGTCATTTCCAAATTCGCGTCAACTTTGATTTTTATGGTATATACCGAAACCATACCGAAATAATTTGGTATATACCGAAACCGAACCATATTTTAATTTCATATCATATTTACTGAAGTATTAATACCGTATAAATCAAACCATTTAAACCGAATAAACCGAACGCACAGGGTGAATGTGTACTGCTTTCGTTAAACAGAGTCAGAAATGTGTGAGAGATTCTTGATGATTGAGGTGGCATCTAGTATTTGCTTATAATAATCTGAGGAAAAAGAGCAGACATCTCTCTCTGTGCCTCATTCCGTGTAAAGAAAACGCACATCTCTGCACCTGGTTTCCGCAAAGTCTGTCGTGTACCACGGCAGTCGAGTCCCGATCTGTTCACTCCGGTCAGTTTACTCTAAACAAAAGCCACCAACGAATCACTCGTACCTACCCAACTCATTGTTTTCTTTTCTTTTTCGAGAGGGCACCTTCCCATTGTTAGCAGTGATGGTGCCTCGGTATTTTTGTACTATCCTCTTTCAATAACGGATTCCCTCAACAAACATACAGAAGCAGGCAGAGGATGTCTCGTGCACTATAACGGGCAGCACCACACCACCACTACCACCCCCGTAGTGGTAGATTTAGTAGTAACTATGCCCGTAAGATCACACGGGAATGAATATATGCGCAAACCGCAAAAGAAGAACACGCCGGCCGGCCTTTTTGACTCCGCTACCCTCACTTTCTCGGCTTCTCTTCCGTCCTCGCCGCTCGTCTCACTTTTTTCCGGTCTTCTTCCCGCGGCACCCGTGGCGTATTACCTACGTGTACGTGTGGGCCTCGACTCGAGGCGGCGGCGGTATCTAGAGTTCCGGACGCAACATTTTTCTGCACAGCTCTCGGTTTGTTTTCCTGAAACTGAAACTTGGTCACGTACGCGATTGGCATGATACAGCTAGCTGATTGCACAGTGCCGCGAGCCCGGCACATGGCCTGACCAGTGAGCACGCACGTACACGCACACGCCTCTCCCCTGGCCGCCTCCTCCGTCCCCGGGCGGCGTCGTGGCGGAGCCCGTGAGCTTCTTTCCGGACCGGTAACCTTCCCGTGGGACTCCGCCGGTTCCGGTACTCGAATACTAAAGCCTATCCGTGGCGCCGAAATGCATGGGCCGGATGCGGGCACAGCTGTGACGTGACACGTTTTGGCGTGCGCGAGGAGCAAAGCACGCGAGCTCCGCGGAAGCAAACAGTGATCAAGTTGGCCGCTGGGATCGTCGCGCCACCCCTACGTAGTTTAATCACAGGCTGATGAAATGCCTGTGCACGGCGTACTGCATTCCTTTAAATTAGTGGGTTAATCTGGACTGTGGTTGCTTAGTGTTCCTCTGTTTGTTTCTGATGAGGGCGAGGAGGAGTAGAGAGAGGATCACAGCCGTTGGCGGGCTGGCGTTGGGGTTTTGTTTGTTTGGTTCATAAGTTCTAAGATTTTTTTTAGTCCCAACTTATAAGAGGGGGTTTGTTTTCAGAGATTTATTGGTCTAGGGACTTAAATAAGTCCCTATAAGTCCCATCTAGACCAAACATGAGGAACTTATAGGGACTTAAAGTGGGCATTTGGGACTTATGAAATAAGACTCTCAAGGAGAGACTTATAGTTGTAACATGGTCTTATAGAGACTTATAAGTCCCAGGAACCAAACATGTAGGACTTTTTAGGGACTTGAGACTTATAAACTGGGACTAAAAAAAGTCCTAAAACTTATGAACCAAACAGGGCCTAAGTCTCAAGTCCCTACCTGTTTAGTTCTTGGGACTTATAAGTCTCTATAAGACCATATTACAACTGTAAGTCTCTATAAGTCCCTCCTTGAGAGTCTTATTTCATAAGTCTCAAACCGACTTTAAGTCTTTATAAGTTCCTTTTGTTTGGTTTAGATGGAATTTATAGAAACTTATTTAAGTCCCTAAACTAATAAATCCGTGAAAACAAACACCCTCTTTAGTGCGTGCGGAGCCGGGCAGGGCGTGTCCCCATGCCGATGCCTTAATATTCTCTCACTCCTCCTTCCCTCGTCCACATCATTGCAGCTCGTAGCACTCCACCCTTGGTCTCGAGTCTAGTCCTAGCCAGCTCCTTCGCCGGCGGGGCGAGGCGAGGCGACGCGCAGCTCATCTCATCTTCCCCATCTATATAAGCGCGCGCGCGCCCGCCTCTCTCCTCACTTAAGGCACGCCGAGTGTTAGTTACAGGGAGGGAGAGTGTGTGTGTGAGGGCAGCGGCAAGTGCAAGCATCAATTAAGGACAGGCAGAGGAAGAGGAGCTAGTTAAGAGTCCAAGAGAGGGAGACAGGCAGCTCCTATAGTAGATGGCAATGAGGTCGAGGGGGCTGCAGCTGCGGTCGCGGCGGGAGAGCTTGCTCGTCGTCGTCGTCGTCGTCGTCGGCGTGCTGCTGCTGCTGGCGACGGCGGCGCCGCCCGTCGCGGCGGCGGGGCTGAGCCGGAACTACTACGCCAAGACGTGCCCCAACGTGGAGGCGCTGGTCCGCGGCGCCGTGACCCAGAAGCTGCAGGAGACCTTCAACGCCGCGCCCGGCACCCTCCGCCTCTTCTTCCACGACTGCTTCGTCAGGGTACGCGCGCCGCATACAAAAACCAGAGCTTGCCTCTAGTGTCTGACTGTTGCTTGCATCGATTAATCGAATGGTTGATGTGATGGGGGTGTGCAGGGGTGCGACGCCTCGGTGCTCATCTCCGGGCCGGGCGACGAGCACAGCGCGGGCGCGGACACGACGCTGTCGCCGGACGCGCTGGACCTCATCACGCGCGCCAAGGCCGCCGTGGACGCCGACGCCGGCTGCTCCAACAAGGTCTCCTGCGCCGACATCCTCGCGCTCGCCACCCGCGACGTCGTCCAGCAGGTACGAACGCCGCCCGCGCACGCGCATAGCTAGTCCCGTCCCGTCTCTCTCCGCGCCGCCGCTTTCTTTGGTCGGTCGACGGCGACGCCGCGCGGGGTCAATTAGGAGGTGGGCTGACAAAGCGTGCGCCTAAACCCTCACTTAGCCCGGCTCTCCGTGTGTGTTTATTAGGGCTAACCGCGCAGCATCTGCACACCGAGAGACAGCTATATGATGGATGGATGGGGCTGACATGTCCCACGCCGTGTGCGCACACTGGCGCTCTGGAGCTCTCTGGGCAGCCGTAGCCACGAGCCTTCTCTCTCTCTCTCTCTCTCTTAGCTGTGAGTCAGTGACGACGCAGTTACGCCTCTCCCTGTGCCGGGAGCACGTACGTACGCGCCCACGCGCCATGCCCGGAGCTTGTGTGCGCGCGCCGCAACCTCGGTGGTGCCGAAACCATTGCCACCAGCATACAGCAGCTAGCTAGGATTGGATTAACTGCCGCCGCCCAACAAACAACTACTACTCGTATACTTGTACTGGATCACGTACTACTACTAGGAGGACTACAACTAGATTAAGCAGTATTAATGTCACTCGCTACCACATCGATCCCACTTGTGGTACGTAGGAGTAGTTCTTAACCGAGGAGAGTAACATTCTTTGCTGTTTTTGTTTCAAAAAAAACATTCCTTGGTGTTTCATCGCACAGTTTTGGAGTAGCTGGTTCGATTTGGGCACTCCAAAAGCTCGAAAAGTCGGGATCTTTTGGCGCTAAAATTTCGGGGCCGACACGGTCGTGGTCCCAGCCGGTCGGAACTCCGCTGTCGTATTTACTCGTCCATCCAGTAGCAGCAGCAGCGTTCCAGAGTCCAGAGGGCGCGGCGTGGGGACGGACGCGACGGGGGCGAGTTATTTCTACTGCTGCGCCGTCCGCCTCCTCTTCTGACCTGACCGTGTCCAGCCGCCCCGGTGAAAAAAGCGTCTCCCGGCGTGGTGCGTACACACGGTTCGGCCGCGTAAATGAACCGCGTACGTACGGCAACCAACCCGCCGAGCCGTCGCAGTGGTGGCGGCAGCGGTAGAGCTGCTGCGGAATTAATCCGTCAATTATTGAGACGCGCAAGTTGCGCGCCGTGCCGGAAGCTCTGCTCGAGCGCGTACGTAGAAGTACCGTGCTTGATTGCAGAGCTGTGCTGTAATGACCTCACCGGAGTACTAGTACTGATGATGATTCTGGTTTTTGGTTTGATGATGATGCAGGCGGGAGGGCCGTCGTACCCGGTGGAGCTGGGGCGGCTGGACGGCAAGGTGGGCACGCGCGCCGTCGTGAAGCACAGCCTCCCCGGCGCCGGCTTCTCCCTGGACCAGCTCAACAAGCTCTTCGCCGCCAACGGCCTCACCCAGACCGACATGATCGCCCTCTCAGGTCAGTTGTACGGCCCGATTGATTGATTGGTTGATTGATTGTTGATCTCCTCCGGCCTCGGCAACATCACGCCAAAACATTCCCTCTGAATTGAATTATTAGCCGCTCAAGGTAGATAGTAGGCAGTTACTGACGTGGAAGACGAATGCGGTGCAGGGGGGCACACGATCGGGGTGACGCACTGCGACAAGTTCGTGCGGCGGCTGTACACCTTCAAGGGGGCGCGGCCGCAGTACAGCCCGCCGATGAACCTGGCGTTCCTGCGGCAGATGCGGGGGACGTGCCCGCTCAACTACAGCCCGGCCACGGTGGCCATGCTGGACGCCGTCACGCCCAACAGGTTCGACAACGGCTACTACCAGACGCTGCAGCAGCAGAAGGGCCTGCTGTCGTCGGACCAGGTGCTCTTCGCCGACCGCCGCTCCCGGGCCACCGTCAACCACTTCGCGTCCAACCAGACCGCCTTCTTCGACGCCTTCGTCGCCGCTATGGCCAAGCTCGGCCGCATCGGGGTCAAGACCGCCGGCTCCGACGCCGAGATCCGCCGGGTCTGCACCAAGGTCAACTAACGTGGTTGCTTAGCTCTAAGCTGCCGTGGTAGTAGCACCACACGTACATTCAGTAGAGAGGGTAAAATGGATGGATGGATGGGCCGATCGATTCTGTCATGTGTCTCTCCTCTTCTCTTCTCCCTGCCCATGCGCGCCCCATATGCTCGCACATGCCATATTGTCATAGCCGATTTGTTCCAGCCCGATTCTTTTCTTCACCATGTAATAAAGCATATAAATGCCGTGGGATAGGAGGCACGCACAGTTACATCCATGTAAATGTTACACTTGGTCCGGTTAATCAACAAGTATACTATCCCATATGAATGAATGGAGTTATTTTTTGAAAGTGTTACTGTACATGTCACAGTGGATGTACTATGTGAAGTTGAATGTTCTGTGCACTGCACTGTATGGCATGGTGGCTCCAGCCAGCTGGTGACAGAGGATGCAACATGCCATGGATGGTCCAAGTTTCTCATAACTACGCCCAAGGTGAGCTGTGAACACCTGCAACAAACCATGTGATATTTTCAGTCAAACATCCAAAGCTCCAAGAAGCACGCCTCAATACATCCAGGAACAGGAAATGATAGTGAACACCAGTATGCTGTCCAAGTAAAGAGACGATCAAGATTTCTCAACACACAAGAGCAACTCTAGCAGAGTTAGTCGTGTTGGCAGCCTCCATATGGATATGAAGATTACCAAGCCAAACCAAAAACACATAATCTCCATAAGAGCTGCCTCCTTACCGTATGACCCACTTGTCAGTGAGACATCCTCCTTTTCCCAGTCTCCAATGCATATATATTCAATTAAACCAACAACATTCAGTTAAACCCGAGCACGGCGGCGAGGGATTGGACGATGACGAGACGCGAGGGCGTGGAAAATCCAAGATGGTACCAAAATTCACACAGAGATGTTGTCGTCGGTGACTCGTTTTCGACAGCCATTTCAGCTTCGGGTGCCGATTCCGACGGCGGCGGCCGGATCTGCAATGCTCGAAATTGCAAACCAAAAACACATAATCTCCATAAGAGCTGCCTCCTTACCGTATGACCCACTTGTCAGTGAGACATCCTCCTTTTCCCAGTCTCCAATGCATATATATTCAATTAAACCAACAACATTCAGTTAAACCCGAGCACGGCGGCGAGGGATTGGACGATGACGAGACGCGAGGGCGTGGAAAATCCAAGATGGTACCAAAATTCACACAGAGATGTTGTCGTCGGTGACTCGTTTTCGACAGCCATTTCAGCTTCGGGTGCCGATTCCGACGGCGGCGGCCGGATCTGCAATGCTCGAAATTGTGGAAGCATTACGATAGGTATCCACATGGGTGCCTCATCTAATGCTTCTCACAGTTTCAAACATCGACGTCGATTTTAGCTTCGGCGTGCCGATTCCAATGGCGGCGATGCTCGCAAATGTGAGAAGCAAAGAATCTATGTACCCCATGTTTCTCACATCTTCAAACACCGACGTCATTTTCACTCCTCCATGCATTACTCGTCGTCGAGTCTCTCCGATTTCTTCCCATCTAAAGGAAAAATCATGCTAACCAGTTTGGAGACACATGCGGTAATTCTTGTGGAAATCCTTATGTCTCCCAAAACGACTAGTATAATTTTTACCAATGCTTCTCCTCCTCAATATGGTGATTTTAGTCTAAAATTGGCACATTGGCAATTATTATGGTGACCGGCGCAATATGGTGACTTTTACTAGAGTTGCTCTAAGTTTGATCCCCTAGATAAGGAATGGAAATTAGATGGCCATGGAAAAGTAGGCAGAGAGCCCAAGCTATAGCACGCGAGAAGGAAGTGGAGGCCGGAATGTGATTCCATAACACCAGAGTATGCCGGCCATGAACCCCACTCCTTTACAAGGTCAAGCACTCCGTTTCAAGCCATTCGTAGCACACGTTTGGATTGCATAACTTGGTGCATTGGTTTTGGCATAAGGGTCAGGTCCCTTTCTTGCCTTGATTAAATGGAGAAACCAACTAACCGACTTCAGCGCTGCCATTTGTGCCGCATCGTGATCACAGGCCATTTCAGGTCTCGATTGACCCGTTCATAGATTCAGCGAACAGCTTTGCTAAGTCTCAGTCGATTGAGACTTCGTTATGTCTCAGTCGATGCTATCTTCCTTTGATTTTGCATGGAGATTCATACAAAAAAATTATTTTCAGTTTTTTTTTCTTTTATATACTACATCACTTGACTGGTTAAGTCTCAGTCGACTGAAACCTAGCCACACCCTTCTGCGAATGATTACGATAGCCTATATTAACGCTCAATTTGGCAGCCATCATCTTTCTGCAGCCCAAGAAAATTATGCAGAACGATTAGGTGTAAGTTTGACACGCTACTTTTCTCATGGTCCCGGAAATACGGGAGAGACCACAAATCCACAGGCACAAAGGGAAGTGGTGTTGAGTGTTGACAGGTATAGGATGCCTCCAAGTGCCTGCCTGCCACGCACCGCTGCTTTTCTTGGTCGACATGTTGATCGGGTCGCCCCTGCCATTGGCGTCGCCTCGGATTGCATTCGGTGGCGCGAATGCGCCGTCTCTTTCTTCAGCAAAATCAGCTGTCAGCTCTTTAGCTTATCCTCCCGCCTTGCTTTCCAAACCAACTTAACTGATGAGAGGATGATGAAACGGACGCTAAATAAAGTGGGATGGTAAAAATATGAAAGCGCCTATGCATCATTCATGGTCAAATAGATCCCAAGTTCCTTGCTCTGAACGTGTACTGTCATTCAGAAACGCCAATTCCAACTAATAATAAGGTAACGAAAGAAGCAAAACTGAACGAATATATATAGCAGGAGTGAGACTTGAGGGAAGCTTTGCAAAGATAACATAGAACCAGTACCGACAGATCCTGTCCATATTTCCTTTCTTTTGCTTAGCGGTGCCAAATTCGTCTGAAAGACACTTATCTTGTGCATATTCTGCCCATCCCCTTGTGCGTGCGCAGATCTGATTGGTGCAACGAAAGGGAAGAATTCTCGTGCCTTAAGGACCCCCTCTGAAGCATCTCCAAGAACCAACCCCAAACGATGCGGCTGGCTGCGACAGGCAGCATGCAGCACGGCCAACCAATTTGTTCTTGTCTCACTCTTTCTGCGCAAAGCTACAAGCGAGCCATTGTCTCCTACGGAGTACTACTTACTAAGATTGCATCTGAAATAAACTTGTTAGGTCATTTTGTCCACATATCCCATGTGGGACATTAGGCTATTATATGAAAGTAATGTGCCATGTCTTGTGCTTCTTGAGGTCAGACAAAGTAGGTCCAAGTCTCATACATTGCATTTTTTCCCCGATAAAAGATGGATTTTATTAACTCAAAATGAAGCATTAAGGGGATACAAACACAATGTGCATACATCTGGCGACTTAGGTTCTCTGTATGCGACCACTTGATCTGAATGCAGTGTATGTGCCATAAATTGAGCTTATATAACTGTGGGTTCCTTGAACAGTTCCTTGCGGACATGAAAAATAATATCATGACTAATGAATTGATATGATGTTCCCTGTGTTACAAACCGTTCATTTATTCTGTTCTTATGGTAGGAAAAGATGTCCCCGGTGTTACAAACAGTCCATTTATTCTGTTATTATGATAGACACATGGATGATTGGAACATAGAAGACTGCAAAGTCTCCAAAAAAAATGGTTGGAATAGTACGCGTCGGTTCTTGCATTATTTTAGGTCATTCTATCAGGAAAATGAATGAAGGATTATCTAGTAAGGTGATTGAAAACCAAAGAAAAACAAATGGTACAAACTCAAGTGTTAACGCCAATGTAAAGAAAAAGATAAGTCATGTTTAGTTCATAGGGGTACATTGCTACATTATTTTTCCTACTGGAGCAAATGAACACCAAATCTGACGAATTTTTGGTCATTCCTATGGCAAAAGTGTAATTCTATATTGGATACCACATGAAGCTTAGAAAATTTATGGCATAGACACTGAATATTTTACACTCGGACTATGAGCCAAACGTGCATGTAACTTACAGGTTGAAGGGTTGGAAAGAAAAGTTTCTGTCTATAGGAGGGAAAGAGATTTTGTTGAAGGCGGTGATCCAATCTATCCTTGTTTTTGCTATGTCCGTTTTTAATATTCCCAAGAAGCTATGCAAGGAGATGACAGATGCAATGTCAGAATTTTGGTGGGGAGATACAGATGAAGTAAAACAGATGCATTGAATAGCCTGGTGGAGGATGTGTATTCCCAATGGACGGAGGTATGGGCTTCCGGGACCTACACTCTTTTAACCTAGTCATGTGGCAAAACAATCTTGGAGACTCATCACAAATATTGATATGTTGTGTGCTCAAGTTCTAAAAGCTAAGTATTATCCTCACTGCAATTTACTAAAGGCAGGCCCTAAAAAAAGCTCCTCTTTCACGTGGCAAAATATTGTGGCCGACCTGTGTACTTCTCGGAGAGGACACATTTGGAGAGTTGGCACGGGTGAATAGATAGATATTTGGGAGGACCACTGGATACCAGGAAGTCCATCTAGAATGGTGCAAACACCTAAGGGCCAAATTCTGCTACAAACCGTAAGTGATTTAATTGAACTTGCTACTGAAAGTTTGGATGAGATGCTCATAAGGAATGTTTTTAACCCGATTGACGTGGAAAGAATCTTGCTAACACCCTTGAGCGAACATCTGAATGAAAATTTTGTGGCCTGGCATTTTACAAAATCATATATATTCATGGTAAAGTCGGTGTACTATATTGAATGGGATCATGTCCATAGACACCGACTGACTAGAGCGGATGGACAAGGGACAACTTCACGCAATCCTGTTTGGGACACCTTATGGACGCTGAAAGTGCCAAGCAAAGTAAAAATCTTTGGATGGAAAGCCTTGCATGGCATAATCCTAGGTCTGGCGG
Organism: Triticum urartu; assembly: GCF_003073215.2. Lineage (NCBI taxonomy): Eukaryota > Viridiplantae > Streptophyta > Magnoliopsida > Poales > Poaceae > Triticum > Triticum urartu. Next base: position 612,392,919 of record NC_053028.1, read on the forward strand.
TGTTGTCTAATAGACACATTCCTACTCTGGATCAATGTCTTGCTCTTCGGGTCCTGAAGATATTAGGCATATGATGTTCACTTGCAGCCGTACACAAGATGTCTGGAAATCGCTGGGTCTTCAAGACATTATTATGAAGGCTACATATGTTGACCGATCTGGATCCATAATTCTTGAAGAGCTGCTTCGACGATAGAATAATAAATCACCGGTACTTGGGCAAGTTGGGTTAAAGGAGATGATTATCGTGGGTGCTTGGTATATTTGGTGGCAACGTAGAGAGTTTGTAAAATGGGTGGTTGTGGCCCCTCCACCTCAGTCAGCTTTTGCTATTCAAACTATAGCAATGAACTATGTGGGAGCTTATTTAAAATCTGAACCACAAACAACAACATGGTGCAGGCCGCCAAGACTTTCATATAAGTTGAACATCGATGCATCTTTTAAAAAAAATGGAACAGTGGAGCAGGTGCAGTACTATGTAATAAAATTGGCGAAGCAATTGCAGGGGCTTGCTGGTCTCTAGATCGATTACTTGATGTAGCAACAACGAAGGCAACAATGCATCAGAAGGGCATGTACATGATGGAAAAGTTGGGATGTGTCTTAGTAATAGTTGAAACAGGTTCTATGGAACTTGTGCAAGCTTTTAATGGGGCCATTCAGATGTGGAGTCCATACTCGTCTATACTAGCATACTGTTGTTGGATTGCATCCAGAATTGGGAACATATCCATGCAATATTGCAACAGGGAAGCGAACATGGTGGCGCACACATTAGCTAGACATGCTTTTACTTCTAATTCTTTTGTGTTTTGAGAGGGTAATCCCCCTAGCTTTATTGTCACAGCTGTAATGAACGATATATCGTTATTCAACTTGAAATAAAGTGTGCCATGATGGCATTCCCTAAAAAAAAAACTTAAAGTAGAAGATGGTTACTTCTCGGACATGGAGTTTCTGCTTGCGGGCTCAAGTGCCCCCCATGAACAATAAACTCGAAGACAATAGTTAAAAATAAAAGTAAAAACTGATTTCTTTTTGCAATAAACATTGATGGATTGTCTGCATACTTTAAAAAATCATGAAGGAAAAATATTCAATGCTATCGCAAAAATATATATTATAAAATCGATGCTCCTAAAAGACTATTTTAAAAGGCATTTTGTAGCATTCATTTTGTATATTGTTTTCCAGAATACTAGAATATTTTTTCTTCATAATTTTTTTCATGTTTGTGGAAAATTCTTGATTTGTTATTTTTTAAAATAGTTTTTTCTGTTTTGTTTAACTATTTTTCGATTTTACTATTCATCATGGGCGTAGCCAAACCCACATTCGGGTACTTTTTTTTTGCCTTTTCTAAGTGTAGAGCTTTGCTCGAATTTCTGCACGTGCACATAATGTATCATGTTCGGATCAATGTTTATTTTGGAAACTTTAATTTAACTAGTAGAACGCCCATGCGTTGCTACGGGCTATAATGCATATATAAATAAATCAAACAAATGATTAAGATGGTGTTTAAGGTCGAAGCATATTCCCCCTCATACATCCGGGCATGTTCGAACAGTAAACAAGCGTCCGGTAGGCTCCTTGAATTTCAATCATCTGGACAGTCCGGAATCCCCCAAATCCAGACCATATGTGGGGGAGAAATGTGATTGTCTGGACTATCTGCCATGTTATCTTCAATACGCAGGCCCAACACAAAAACCTACCCTATGACGCATCCTTTTCTTTTTTCTGTCGGACCCTCCCTTTCTCACTCGGTTTCCAGCCGCAGCAGGGCATTTCTCATTGGACCACTCTCTTTTAAAAATGGGCGACGCCCACCTCACCTTCGTTGTGCGTTGCCCGTGCATTGCTATAGGGACATATATATTTTAGTATTCAACATTAATTTTGTCTAATATATATATTTTTTAAGATCCTCGTGTACATCAAGCGGCGTTCTGGGCTTTCTTTTGCCACTAAATCACTCTGCCTCCTCTTCTTCTTCTTCCACCCACTATCTCCACTTCTCCAATTCAAGCACCCATTCAAATACGAAACCGTGTAGTTGGGGCATCTCTCTCTCTCGCCCTCCCTCCCTCTCTCTGCAGTTTGGGTATATTTCAGAATGTTCTTGTCTTAGCAAGGCGTGTAGGCAGTTTTTTGTTGCGTCATGGCAGCTAGTCTCCCTCCCTCTCTCTCCCTCTCCCTCTGCCCCTCCCCCTCTCTCTCTCTCAAAACATATTTATTATGCATTATCGACAAGCTAGGAGAACGATGTTGCTACTTTATTGTTTGGCACGTCTCTGTGAAATATAAAGAGATAGAGGGGAGGAGGATATATACATGGCGGAGTAGGTGGCCACTTAGGTTGTTGCATGGTTTTTACGGGGAATAATGATGATGACCACGGGGTTGGGGGCAACGACATGTAAAAAAGCGAAAGGTATATTATCTTCAGATATAAGATGCACTTTGCATTGCAATAATAAAGAGTTTTTCCCGCTAGTCCTAGAGCATCCTCACACTATGTACTGCAAAGAAATTAATGCGTCAGAAGTTCTGCTCAGTGGTATTCCTTTCACACTGATCATGTGTGCACTGAACTTTTTTTTGGAGCTTCCCAATAAAATCCGAAGTGCTAATATATCAGTTAAACAGATTAGCGGGAGTGATGCGACACGTTCTCCCCATTAGTGATCTCCACTAATATATTACAAATGTGTAAGGGTAGATAGAAACACTCAATACTGTTGGGTGGTATTTCATTTCTTCTTATTTTGAATATGTACGGCTCCCTGGAAGGTTGATGTGAAGATAACCAAACTATGGATAATCAATATCCTTATTCTAACCTTGAATAGTGATTGAATTGCCAAAAAAAAGGATAATGAGATGAGAAAAACCTTGAATCATGTGTGGTGTATGCATTAGTTCTAAAAACACAAATTAAATTTCAGAGTTCAATGATATAATCGTGTGTATGACAAATCTTAGCATATAGAAACAACGATATAATGCAACATACCAAATAGAGATGGTCTGTTCTTACTGAAATGAATAAGCTAATATGAGGCGGCTTACAAAAGATTGTTGCTAAAAGCAAAATATAACATGAGATCTCGAATCCTTCAGCATAACCTATATAATAACCGATGTGACATCTCATTATGAAATTAATTAATATTGGTTGAACCTTGTTTTTGTGATCATGTGCTTCTCTTTGACAAGACACATATCCGTGTATGTGATTTTTTAAATTTTTTTAAGAATGACTACCAATCTGACTCTTTTTCAGTCATCTGCAGTGACGTCTCGGTACAATCGCTAGCGTCACCGCTGCCAGTCGGCCGGTGTTGTGGGCGGAGTATGTAAGTGCGACGACGGCCGGTGTTTGGCTCGCGAGATTGTGATCCTGGTCGATCGCCAGGCAGGACGTGCACGTGGATTGCTAGCAGAACATTAAATCTGGGGCCTCGAATTGGATGACAGACCGTGGAAGCAAAATTGGATGGCAGATCGGTCGTAGGGCGTTGATTTTCATGTGTATGTTAATCTGGCTGGCCTTGGGATAATTTAAGTTTGTTGTCTTACCATACCTAGATTGATTGATTACTATAATTACCATATTTGAAATTTCCTGTGTTTATGGCTTTAGCATAACTGGGTTGATTTATTACTATAATTATCATATTTGAGATTTTTGAGTTTATAATTTTACCATACGTTGATTGATTGTGATTGATTACCATAAATACGTTGGGTATTCCCGGCCAGACAAGAAAAGAGAAAAACCGATAGGAGGGGTGAAGGAAGGTGAGAGGAAATAAAACCAGATGAAAATAAAACCAGATGACAGACCGTGGAAGCAAAATTGGATGGCAGATCGGTCGTAGGGTGTTGATTTTCATGTGTATGTTAATCTGGCTGGCCTTGGGATAATTTAAGTTTGTTGTCTTACCATACCTAGATTGATTGATTACTATAATTACCATATTTGAAATTTCCTGTGTTTATGGCTTTAGCATAACTGGATTGATTTATTACTATAATTATCATATTTGAGATTTTTGAGTTTATAATTTTACCATACGTTGATTGATTGTGATTGATTACCATACATACGTTGGGTATTCCCGACCAGACAAGAAAAGAGAAAAACCGATAGGAGGGACCAGACAAGAAAAGAGAAAAACCGATAGGAGGGGTGAAGGAAGGTGAGAGGAAATAAAATCAGATGAAAATAAAACCGGAGTACCAGGCTACTTTATTAGCAGTAGAGATACTAAGAGCGTAGAATCCCATCATTCTGTGGAGACTATACCTCGCATTAAGTGAGACCGCACAATTTCTTGCGGCCAGCCCAATAGCAGTCACTTAAAGGAAATAGGAAGAGAAATCAAAGAGAGCGCCACACGCAGGAGGATTCGATCCTTGGTGTACTAGTTGATCATGAGGGCAGCTAGCCACTGCGCTAGATTCACGTTCGTGACTAACTAGTAGGTCGGGTCGTCTTAGTCGAAACGAGCCTCGTTCCACTATTTCTTTTCTGTTTTTCCAGGGTTTTTTTTGTTTTGTTTTATCAATTTTTTTATTGGTTTGTTATTATCTTTCTTTTTATTGTTTTTCTTTGATTTTCTTTAATACTTTCTTGGTTTTCACTGGGCTTTTCCTTTTTTCTTCGGATTTCTTTCTTTATTTCTTTTTTTCATCAGGTTTTTTTGTCTTCTTTGTTTTTTGTTTGGTTTTCTTATTTCTTCTTCGTCTTTTGCTTTTCTTTTGAGTTTTTTTGTTTCTTTTGGTTCATTTTACATTATTTGTATATGTCAGCAACATTTTTCTAATACACGTCTGACATTTTTTCTATACAAATTTAACATTTTTTAAATACAGATTTATAATATTTTTAAATGCTTTATTAACATTTTTTCGATACATGGTCAAAACATTTCTGTACACAATTGTAAAATTTTTCATATGTTTGATTAACATTTTTCAAAGACAAAATTAATATTTTTTAATAAATCGCCAACATTTTTGTATGCATATTTAGTATTTTTTTTCAAATGCTTGATTAACATTTTCTAAATGCAATATTAGCACTTTTTGGAACACATTGTCAACATTTTTTCTATACACATTCAACATTTACCAAATGATTGATTAACATTTTCCAATACTTGTTCAACATTTTTTTAAATGCTTGATTAACATTATATATATATATGATCAACGAAATTAATTAGTTTTTAATACATGGTCAATATTTTGTCTATACACATCTAACATTTTTCAAATGCTTGATCAACAATTTACAAATATTTGTTCAATATTTTTTCAAATGATGATTAACATTTTTATATACATGTCAATTAGTTTCATCATTTCATAATACATGATCAATATTTTTTCTGTACACATTTAACATTTTTCAAATGCTTTGTCTAAATTTTTTTGAAATAATTGTTCAACATTTTTCAAATGCTTTGCTTATTATTTTTATACACATCATCAAAATATTTAATTAGTTTTTAATTCATGGTCAACATGTTTTGTGTACACATTCAACATTTTTCAAATGCATAATTAACTTCTTTTCAAAATATTATTTAAAGTGTATTTTTGTAATATATATGTTTAGAACATTTGAAATTGTGAAAATAAATAAATAATGGAATAAAAAAGAAATAAAAACATGAAAATAATAAAAAAGGTAATAAGGCAGTGTACTACCGCAAACTGGGCCGACCCATATGCCCGCATGCTTCAGCAAGTGAGAAGCCTCTACTCGCTGAACACGAGACATAGGCGCTCCCCGAAATCACTAATTGAGGAGCACTTATTACAAAGATCACTCCCACCTTTTCAGGCTGTGACAAGTGGCGCGCTGCATGTGCGCTATTTGTTGCAACCTGAGAGTTTTCTTTTTTTCGTAGATATTCAAAATGTTTTTATCTCTTAAACCGTGTATCCAAATCTCGAACCGTTTTCACCGTTGGATACCTTGCGTCGAGATCTTCAAAACTAGATCTGTTGTTGACGAACTTTTTTCCATGAAAAAACCGGACAAAAAAACCGTGACTCTCGCGAAAGCACAACCGTGTCTTTCACGGGTGAAAAAAAACAGAAAACGCATTTTTTTGTTCTGAGAGGCACGGCCGTGCCTCTCGCGAAAGCACAACCGTGTCTCTCGCAAAAGCAAAACCGTGTCTCTCGCAGAAGGAAAAAAAATCCAGAAAACGCGTTTTTTTGTTTCTAAGAGGCACGACCATGATTTTGGCGAAAGCAAAACCGTGACTCTCGTGAAAGAAAAGAAAAAAGAAAACGTGTTTTTTCGCGGGAGTTTTTTTTGAATTTTTTTATATCCAAAAGCTAAGGAAGAATGTGAAAAACCAAAACGTTGAAAAACCCCAAAAAAACCATTTAAAAACCCGAAAACGCGTGCGGAAAAATAAAATAAAATCTGGAGGGAGCACCCAGAGCGCGACACGTAGCGGGCGGCTGAGAGCGTGCTAAGTGACGCTGATCGTTGTGAGACTCCCGAAGTAGCGCTCGTGAACTAGTTGCTCCCTGCGCTCCCTCATCATTCCGTTCACTGATGCAAATGATCTATGTCGGGCAGCATTAGAAGTAGGAAGCCCAAATTTTGCAGGAGGCCCAACAACGAATCAGCCCAACGACGAAGCTGCAGAAGTGCTGCCTCAGAATATTTTTGGCAAACAGCTCTGAAAGAGCACTAGCGCTGCCATGACTTTGAGAGGTTAATTAGGAGAAGAACAAGCACTGACATAGGAGTAGCTGTTTCGATCGTTGAACGCAAAGTGCGGATCTTGACCAACTATGCTTTTGCTTTTGTATAATAAAAGAGTTGGCCACCATGATCACGGGTTCTTTTTCTGGCTGAACTGGCACGAATTTGAGTTACAGTATGACACAGTACAGCACGAGTAATGATGGGAGAAGAGCAGAGACAAAGCTGGGGCCGATCATCTGCGCCCTCCTTTTATTCTTTTCCTAGGAGCTTCTTTCTCTGGTGGGCAGCCGCCATAGATTTACAGCCATCACACTTTTCCTCTTTCAGTAATCCGTAGATTGTAGTACACCATTTCCCAGCCCCAAGGATGATCGTTTTCCTTTTTTATCTGATGGCCGGTGACGTGTACTGTGAGTGGAACAAGATAATAATAATGTAACAAAAAAGAAAGAAAGACACGGAGCTTTGCAAGAGAGAAACAGTTCATCATGTATATATTCACAAGTTGGAGGGCCTTGATTTGTGGCAGTGCCTACGATGTCTAACATGGTTTCATGGTATCTTCATACTACTCCCACCGTCTCAGAATAACTGTCTCTACTTTATACTAACTTTGGTATAACGTTATGTTAAAGTTGATATGTTAAAGTTGAGACACTTATTTTGAGACGGAGAGAGTATTTGACATAGATTCATGTATCCCCCTTGTCCGCGGCGTCCGACAGCGAAGGTACTGCTGAAGCTTTGCATATCGGACACCAGTTCTTCTGTCGAAGCCACTCCTGAATGCAGCACACATGGTACTGATGCTCACACTTCATTCTACCAACCTCTTCGTCCTCAATGTACTCCTCCTGTAATACCCAGTCAATGTCAAAAACATATGTAAGCAGCACAAAAAAGAAATAACAGTATAGTAATGCACAAACAATAAGTTTCTTGCAAAAGAAGCAGTAATAATGGCCCATGAACTGGGAAATACCTGGCATATGCTGCATTTGACATCATCTACTACAGGTTTGTTCACTTCTAGCGCTGGATTCGCTCGTTTATACACGACTCGACTGAGACACTTCTCCAATTGCTCTTCGGAAAGGGCAGTGCTCACGGAGCCAATTCTATCCTCTAGTTGTAATAATTCCTGAGCGAAACAAAACATATCAGCTTCTGGTGTCTGAACTTCATGAGCATAGGGCTACATTTTAGGATCTATACATGCAAACTGAATGGTTACAGAGTAACAATTGTTAACAAAGAAAAGAACGTCTCTAATCAAATTATTACGGCAAAATCAATATCATGGTAATAATACCTCATAAGACATGTCGTCAATATCCATTCTCATATCTCTATGCTGATCATTCAAGCCAAGGCCACTGAGGAATAGATTGGTTTCCAGCACCAGCAATTGCTGCCAATATTATGTACAGAACATGCTTCAGAGCTAAGTTGGCAAGAAAAGAGAAAATTAAAGTTGCAAACAAGGACAAAAGGACTGACCTCATAAGACAATTCATCATGTTGTTCAATCCTTTCCAATGCTAGCAACACCTGTACACAATAAGCATTCCATATATCAACACTGTTATTGCTTTCTCATGTCAAGACTTCCTAGCAGCTAATAAAAAGCACTGCACTGTAAACTATGATAGTTTGATCAGTTTCATCACAAACAAAACCTAAGCACAAAATCAAACAACTCAGACAGTACATGGAAAAACAAATTTACCTCTGCAATTCCGTCCATGTTCATGCGCCTGTGGACATCTCTAAACATTTGTGGGGAGCTATCCTCGGGACGAGAACTCCCTCTGCTCCTTGATGTACGGTTACTAGAGCCTTGACGACTAGAAGAGTAAATTGCATGAGGCAACTCCATAGGAAAAGGCCTCGTTGACCTCTGTGGAGGAACTTCGTTCATCGAAAATCGGGCCCAATCTGGTTGACGAGCCCCCGATACAGTCTCACGCAGAGCAAACACGCGCTGCTCTGTTTCATCTGGCATCCTCATCCTAGCCTGCTGAGTAAAAGGACGCCTAGTCCTTACTGAATCTGCAGAATCCCGAATAATTCTGTTGCTAGTCCTTGTTGTTTGTTGAGAAGCTGATTGTTCAGAGTCTCTGACTCTAGGACCAGTACTGCCAGGATACAAGGAAGGCTGCCCACTTAAAGCCCTTGGTCTTGAAGAAGTCTCCCCATCAGAAATCCTCTTTCTCGTAATCTCAGTCCTCTTACTATGGACAGAATTAGATGAAGAACAGCCTGACGGCAAAACATCAGAGATTGATGTGCAACCAAGGTTTTTTATACCACGCCTTTGTACACCAGGACCAGCACCATTTGATGATTTCACACCAATGGCCAAATTGCGAGGTCCAGCAGGCTGATGGACAGAAGTAGATGCAGTTTGAGTTTTACCCAAACCTATTTCCTCTTTATCCTTCTGCCTACGTGGTTTAGTCCTCAATGCAGTATTTCTCGCCACAGAATCAACTACATGTGAAGAACTCCCTGAAGAAACAGATGAATCTAAGACTTCAGGATCTAGCCCTGTTGGCTGATCCCCAGTGGTTGATGTGGATGATGAATCTTCTGACTCAATCTGCTGAGCACATGGATGCCCATCCTCCTCATCAGCAATAGCTTTCTTGCTACTCTGCAGACGGTTGACAACAGTTCTTCTGTTACTACTTTCAGCATTGTTAAACTGTGCCGACAATGGGCGCCTTAGCTTTTCGTCGTAATTTTTTCTGACAGGAGCTTTTGAAGAGCTTGCAGATACAGACTTAGATCCTGATGAATTAAAAGAGTCACGCAAATACCCCGGCTTTTCCTTGTTGCCAGCCCATGTTGCTTTTGTGGGGTTGAGCTTTGTGGTGTTCCCTGGCTTATTCTGGAACTGATTTGGTCTCTCCTCATTGCTTTGATTTCTCAAGGAGACACCAGAACCCTTTCTTAGAATGCCAATTGTTGTGGAGGATCTACCGGCGTTCTCCTCCATGGCAACTTGTGTTACACTTCTGCAGCCACAATGCAATGAAAGTTAGGAACTGATGTTGCCACAAACAGTCAGAAAGGTAACCTCCAATATGTAAATCCGCATGTAGAAATGATACAGTTCATGTAAGAAAATGGGAAGAAGGTAATGATAGCAATCTCCAATAGCACCAAACAATCGAACTTTGCACCTACTGTTAGTTAAGAACATTCAACTACACTCCAAGGAAGCCATATTCACCTATGTTTATGAAATTATATCAGATCACTATGTTGTAGCGGCGCTACAAGTTAACCGTCCGCTCTTCAGTTTTTTCATTTTAAGCAGACAAAAAATATATTTCCTAAAATGTAAAATGTATTCAATAGATTTTTGTAACAAAATTGGAACAAAATAAGACCCTCTGTTCATTATCATATCTGCCTCTTCGGCATCATCTGTTCATTATCCCAAAACCAATTGGAATTAGCAGTTGAATGAAAACGACTTGATCGAAAGCTGCATATAACAGTTTAGATTGTGATACAGTGACGGCGAATTTCCTGCTTCAAACAAAAGACTGTCTGGGGCGACCCACGCAATATAAAAACACTTGGGTCATGGATAACTATGTCATGTGCAAACATCATCCCACATAGTAATTTATTTGAAGATACAAACAGGAAAAAATGCCTATCGATTTACAAACTAAGAAATGTTGGCAAAATACTCAATCGCGTAAAGAATAACAGAAACACAATAGGCACAACCAAGTCTCCTCTGCCTTCTGAATCATTACGAGAGAGAATCGTGCGCCCACAAAATTTAAGAATCCCTCCCCTCAGGCCTCAGCTCATAAACACACACGGATTACAGATTACTGCATAATAAGTGTATGTATGTATCTGGAATCGAAACGATCACAGGCGCAACCATGTAGCAGCCCAAACCGAGGGAGAGAAAAACGAAATCCGCAGGAAAAATCGACCAATCCAAAGCCCAAATGATCGACACGCCCACAGCAAACGGGGCGGAAACCGCAGGCTGAAGATAGACCCTCTCCTCCTAAACAAAATCCCCACGCCAACACAAGGGAAGAAACGATCAAGGGAACAGAGATTCGTTCCCGAGCTCGCCCGCTTCTCCCCCATCTAAGACAATCTAATCGAAGGCACGCTGCGCGCGCATCCATTTCGTACCTCCTCCTCCACCTCGAACCGACGGCGGCGGCGGCGGCGGCGCCGACCCCGTTTCTTTGTCCTCCCCTTGCCCCCTCGTTTTCTTCTCCTCGCGAAATGGAAACGGGGGAGACGGCGTGCGGTCCGGACGGAGAAGATTTGGTCAGATCCGAGGCGATTTATTTAGCGGCTGGCCGTAGCGGGTCGGGCGCACGGTGGCTAGCGGAGCCCCGTCGCGGCCACGTGGCGCGATGACCGAGGGCACGCTCCGCGGGTGCGGTCGCGCCGTGTGAGTCAGTGGGTGGTGGCGCGCACGACAGGGTCCGTTGTGGTGCGCGTGCGCCGGCGGGATTGACCCGATCGACGGGGACGCGCACGGGGGTGGGTTGGCGCCGCCGGTTTTTCTGAGAAAAGAAATGAAATGCTCATATGTGTGCATATGTGTTCATAGAAAGATGGATGCATGCTCATATAGATGAGCTTTTGTGTCTGTACTGTATTAAAAAACAAGTAGCCGAATCTTAACTTGTGTATAGGGGGATATTAGTAATTCTGGTGATATATTTATCTAAAAAAGACGGCATATGATTTCGGATGATTGACTTTGATTTGGTGTGTTAACGTGTTATCTCATCTCGTTTACTGTCATTTAATAGCAGTAAACGTATACATTTTCTTAGTGGTAGATCGGAAGGTTAATTATAGTGAGTTATTTTTGGACAAAATTCATGAAAGGATGTGCTTGATGCACAAGCCTTAGGGCAAGTGCACAACCCGCTATTCCTCCACACACCTTTTCGTCTTTCACCTAGCTTTCCTCGCTCATCCACCTTCTCTTCGCCAACTCTTGCACCTCCCTAACTTCTCTTCTGCAGCATCTAGTGCACTCTAGTCCTCCTTCCCGTCATAAGAGGATCTAGATTGAAAGTGTCTTTCTGCTCCGAGCTCATTTACAGTACATTCGAAAGAAAATAAAAAAAAATCCAAAAAAATCTGTTCTTTTTGTGTGATAAACTTTAACAAATGTTTTAAGAGCCTGCAAATTTTCACATTCAAATGATATTCCTAGAAGTCGAAGCAAAAAAAAAATCAGCACTCTAAAATGCTTTTGAAAATGACATTTGGAGCACCGATTTTGTTTTTGTTGCCACCACTTCCACAAATGTGACTTCATGATGAAATTTTGCAAGCACTAAAATTTGACAATGTTTAGCACAAAAAAAGATTTAATTTTTTCTCCAAATTTTTACGAATTTACTATTCATGCAGGCTCATTTGAGCTTGAGCTAAGAATAGCAGCGTCCCATCCTGATGCGGATTTTGGATAATTAATTTGATTAGGTGCGTTATCTTATTTGGTTTATTATTACTTAATAGTATAAAACATTTATTGAAAGGTCGGTTATGATAAGTTAGTTTTGCTTTCATTATTTTAGCCGACTTAATATGAAATTCAATGTGTTTGACGTTCACGCCATAGGGCAAATGTGCAACCCACCATTCTTCATGCTTTTGTCTTTGTCTTTGTCTTGCTCGTAGCTCCTCCCTCTCGTTAGCGCCGGTAGCCTCCTCTGCTCGACGTAGCCCAACCTTCTCTTCGTCTACTCTTGCACCTCGCTACCTTCCCATCTCCAGCATCTTGTGTACTCTAGTCCATTTTACTGCCATCAGAGCTCCCAACAGAGAATTTTGGATAATTGACTAGGTTGAGTGTGTTATCCCACTTGGTTTATTATCACCTAATAGTAGAAAAAGTATATTGGAAGGTTAATTATGGTCAGTTTTTTTGCTTTCATCATTTTAGTTGATTCAATACGAAATTCAACGTGTGTGACATTCACGCCATAGGGCAAATGCGCAACCCATCCTCCTCACGCCTTTATCTTCACCTTTCTCCTATCTCCTTCCACTCGTCGACTCTGCGGCCTCCCCCGCTTGACATCCTCACTACCCACCTTCTCTTCGCCTACGCTTGCAACCTTGCAACCTTCTCTTGAACAACATCTCATGCACTCTAGCCCACTCTCCCCGCTATAAGAGCCCCCAACAGAGAATTTTTGATAATTGACTTGATTGGGTATGTTATCTCATTGGTATATTATCACTTAATTGTAAAAAAAGTATTGGAAGGCTAATTATGGTGAGTTATTCTTTCTTTCACTATTTTAGCCGGTTCAATACAAATTTCATGAAAGGTTGTGCGTGATGTGTACGTTGTACGGCAAGTGCACACTCGCTAGTCTGCTCGCGCCTTTGTCTTCCTCCTTGATCCTGCTACTCGTCAGCACTGCTGGCCTCCTTCGCTTGGCCTCTTCCCAACCCCACCTTCTCTTCGCCTACTCTAACATCTTGTTGCATTCTCCTCTTCGGCATCTCGTGCAACCTATTCCACTTCCCCACCATAATAGTCCCCAACTCTGGACATGGCACCCTAATCTCTAAAGTAGCCAAGGTGCTCATTACCCATTGGGAACTTGATCGTGCATCTTCATTCCCCACCACTCTTATCTTTTCCCTCTTTCTTTATCCTTTTGGCGCCTCCTCCTCAACTGATATTCTTCTTCCTATGGCACAAGACATATCGAACCCTAAGCCAAAGAATGCAACATGGGTTATGTCATCATGTATTCCGTCCACTGCAATTTACAAATCATGTTTTTGTCTTCCCTAAGAAAATATTTTTGTCTCGAATAGAAACTAAAGAATCCACTAGTAATAAGCCAAATTTGCAATATATTATTTTTGTCGAGAATCTAAGAGATAACCATATATGATGAAAAGAGCCGAGAGATAAATTAGGACAAATGAGGAAGTAAAATCACCAACCACGATGTTTGTGCCTTGTATTTTGAAAGAAGTTTGCAAAATTATTATTATGGCCTATATTTTTAACAAAGAGGCAATGCTTCTTATGGAAACTAAGTTTCAGATTGCTTTGCAACTTTAGAAGCTTAAATTAACCCTCTATAGTCTACAAGTGTTTGGCAAGTTTTAAACTCAAATTACATCTTATGATAATTCATAGTAAACTGCAACATCAGGGGCACTTTTCGTCGTCCCTCAAGGGATTTCCGATAACACAATGAGGTATGTTAGTGTTGAGGCTTCAAAATGTTTTGGGTCTATCAATGGTGCGTAGCATTTCAATTCCCGTCGGAAGGCTCATGACAAAAATTGTGTTAACTCGCTAAGCCTAACCCATCATTTATCCTTTCTCTTGGAGGTATTACATCCATTGTTTATCAATAACGCCCAATCAATCTACTAGTGCCTTTTCGGCCTGGCATGAACTACTGACGGATGCGACTATCGAATGATCCGTTATCAAGATACTGACTAGAACACCACTTCATGTATGGAGCAAAAACTCTGGTCATGTCCTTTATTGGTTGGTTTAGCAGCGAACTTACATCATTACCTTGTTGAAGGTATTGTCTCCATGTTGTTGTTCTGGTTCATTGTCTGGTCTCGGCAAACAGGATGAAAATCTTTGTCCAGGCCACCTCCATAAGGACAGCGACGATGGTGTAAGAACATTTGTCCCTTCTTTAAAGCGTTGATGCAGAAGAATTCGACTAAGTCGTAGGTGTTTATTTCATATCCTGTAATAATCCAGTCGTGGTTCTATTTGTTTTGTACTCTACATAATATTAATAAGAATGGTTGTGTGCATCACAATGACTTAAAGGCCGGAGGTGTAACATCTTTTTTGGTAGAAAACAAACAATTCATTACTCATTATCCATGGATAAATTAAAGGAGAAAATTCCCTTCCAAAAGATAAGGAAGGGAATATAGTGCTATACATGAAAGCTTTGAAAAAAGCAGCAGATAGAGGATCCCGGTCATTTCTAACCTATGGGCAAAATGCTAACTATCGCATATTTACCTATAAGAATATAATAAATAGTGTAGTTGAAAGTGATTTAGTTTTTTTTTTTGTATTTTTTCAACTGCATTCATTCACTTGCTTTTACCGTCAACCAAACTTTGCTAATCACACTTTTTAATGTTTTTTTCCTTTCAAATGCATGACGTGTCTCTACTGCATCTCAAATCTCTATTGCTTTTCGAGGCTTTTTTTTACATTGGCTTTGCTCTCTTCTATAAAACTATGGTACACTTTTGGCGTACTCTCGAAAAAAACATCTCTAGTGCAGTATTTTACTAGATGAGAAAGTATTGGACGTTTGTTGTGGAATTATGTCATGTATTAACTATAAAAAATCCTTTTGGAGCTTATTAACTACTACCTCTATAAAAAAGTTATATGATTTTTTAGGTCACCGAAGTAGTGACCTAAAAAGTCTTATAGAAGTTTACATTGGAAGTAGCATATAAGATCTTTATTTCAAAGAGAGATGATGTAAGTTGTCTGCACAATGGTTTCTAACATACATAAATAGTCCGAATATCTCTTTTACTTAAAAACACTTGTAAGGTTCTTGTGTCTGTGCCTTTTTTGGCCTCCCTCCCCACCACACATTCTCCTTTTGGGTTTTGTCAATTTCTTCATACCACTTTTCCTTGAGAACCACCTCAACTAGCCCACATCTTTTTATCGGCTTACCAAATAAAATCATGTTTTTTTGGTATCAATAATAACTACTAATCAAATTTCCATATTTGATACATCATCACATTAACAATAAAATAGCTATTAAATCAAGGCGATTGCATAAAAAACATCTATTGCAACACATAACAATTGTTCAATTAAAGAGAATAACGAGAGAGAAATTAAGTTGCACAACAATTTCCCGATCACGAGCAATACTTGATATAGTCCACTATAGGTAAGTCACCTGAAAAACGATTTGGTGTAAGTTAATTTCGTGTGGGGTCCGATTTTCATCGAACTACTCCCGTATCTTCTTTGTTCTCTAGCCCTCCTTCCACCCGCCTGATCCAACATCGACCAAACCACCTGCTGCCGTCACATGCAGCCATCGATGCCCTGATGACCCACAAGTATAGGGGATCTATCGTAGTCCTTTCGATAAGTAAGAGTGTCGAACCCAACGAGGAGCAGAAGGAAATGATAAGCGGTTTTCAGTAAGGTATTCTCTGCAAGCACTGAAATTATCGGTAGCAGATAGTTTTGTGATAAGGTAATTTGTAACAGGTAACAAGTAACAAGAGTAAATAAGATGCAGCAAGATGCCCAATCCTTTTTGTAGCAAAGGACAAGCCTAGACAAACTCTTAAATAAAGGAAAACGCTTCCGAGGACACATGCAAATTATCGTCAAGCTAGTTTTCATCACGTTCATATGATTCGCGTTCGATACTTTGATAATTTGATATGTGGGTGGACCGGTGCTTGGGTGCTGCCCTTCCTTGAACAAGCATCCCACTTATGATTAACCCCTCTTGCAAGCATCTGCAACTACAAAAGAAGTATCAAGGTAAACCTAACCATAGCATGAAACATATGGATCCAAATCAGCCCCTTACGAAGCAACTCATAAACTAGGGTTTAAGCTTCTGTCAGTCTAGCAACCCATCATCTACTTATTACTTCCCAATGCCTCCCCCTAGTCCCAAACAATGGTGAAGTGTCATGTAGTCGATGTTCACATGACACCATTAGAGGAGAGACAACATACATCTCATCAAAATATCGAACGAATACCAAATTCACATGACTACTTATAGCAAGACTTCTCCCATGTCCTCGGGAACAAATTAACTACTCACAAATCATATTCATGTTCATAATCAGATGGGTATTAATATGCATAAATGATCTGAACATATGATCTTCCACCAAGTAAACCAACTAGCATCAACTACAAGGAGTAATCAACACTACTAGCAACCCACATGTACCAATCTGAGGTTTTGAGACAAAGATTGGATACAAGAGATGAACTAGGTTTGAGATGAGATGGTGCTGGTGAAGATGTTGATGGAGATTGACCCCCTCCCGCTGAGTGGATCGATGGTGATGATTTCCCCCTCCCGGAGGGATGTTTCCCCGACAGAACAGCTCCGCCGGAGCCCTAGATTGGTTCCGCCTCGTGGCGGCGGAGTTTCGTCCCGTAAGCTTGCTTATGATTTTTTCTCGGACGAAAGACTTCATATAGCAGAAGATGGGCACCTGAGGCCTGCCAGGGGGCCCACGAGACAAGGGGTGTGCCCAGGGGGGTAGGGCGCGCCCCACCCTCGTGGCCAGGGTGTGGGCCCCCTCTGGTTAATTCTTTCGCTAGTATTTTTATATATTCCAAAATGTGCTCCCGTGAAGTTTCATGACTTCTGGAGTTGCGCAGAATAGGTCTCTAATATTTGCTCCTTTTCTAGCCCAGAATTCCAGCTGCCGGCATTCTCCCTCTTCATGTAAACCTTGTAAAATAAGAGAGAAAAGGCATAAGTATTGTGACATAATGTGTAATAACAGCCCATAATGCAATAAATATTGATATAAAAGCATGATGCAAAATGGACGTATCAACTCCCCCAAGCTTAGACCTCGCTTGTCCTCAAGCGGGAGCCGATATCGAAAAATATGTCCACATGTTTAGAGATAGAAGTGTTGATAAAATAAAATACGGACATGAGGGCATCACGATATATATATATTGATATATATATATATATATTGTCATATGGTTTCTCATGCTAAAGTAACAATTCATTCACAATTTCAAGTATGAATCAGAAACTTCATTGAAAACTAACAAACTATAATCTCAGTCATTGAAGCAATTGCAATTTATCATAACATCGGAAAGAGTCAATATAAGAGCTTTTCAGCAAGTCCACATACTCAACTATCATTTAGTCTTTCACAATTGCTAACACTCATGCAATATTTATGGGTATGAAGTTTTAATCGAACACAGAGAAAGATAGAGGCTTATAGTTTTGCCTCCCAACCTTTTACCTCAAGGGTAATGTCAACAATAATAGTTCATGAAAACTCACATCCAATTAGCTATATATATATCAGGATCTTTCCAACACACAGTGCTTGCCAAAGGATAAAATGTAAAAAGGAAAGGTGAAAATCACCATGACTCTTGTATAAAGTATAAGACAAGGATAAAAGATAGGCCCTTCGCAGAGGGGAGCAGAGGTTTCCATGCGCTTTTATGGTTGGATGCACGAAATCTTAATGCAAAAAAACATCACTTTATATTGCCACTTGTGATATGAACCTTTATTATGCAGTCCATCACTTTTATTTCTTCCACATCACAAGATCGTATAAAGCTTATTTTCTCCACACTAATGAATCATACATATTTAGAGAGCAATTTTTATTGCTTGCAACAATGACAACTTACTTGAAGGATCTTACTCAATCCATAGGTAGATATGGTGGACTCTCATGGCAAAACTGGGTTTAAGGATGTTTGGAAGCACAAGTAATATCTCTACTTGGTGCAAAGAATTTGGCTAGCATGAGAGGGAAAGGCAAGCTCGACATGTTGGATGATCCATGACAATATAATTTATTTTAGATGTAAGAAAACATAACCCATTACGTTCTCTTCCTTGTCCAACATCAACTTCTTAGCATGTCATATTTTAATGAGTGCTCACAGTCATAAAAGATGTCCAAGATAGTATATTTATATGTGAAAACCTCTCTTTCTTTATTACTTCCTATTAATTGCAACGATGACCAAAACTATGTTTGTCAACTCTCAGCAACTTTTATTCATCATACTCTTTATATGTGAAGTCATTACTCTCCATAAGATCCATATGATCTCTTTATTTCTTTTTGTTCTTTCTCTTCTCTTTTATTTTTATTCCCTCTAGATCATGGAAAGATAATCAGGCCCTTGACTCATAACTAATCTTTATTATATATAGCTCACGGACTCGATTACATAGAAGGATCATAAAGCAAAACTCAAAACGAGATCATACTAAAACTTTATTCTACTAGATCAAAATATCACTAAAAGGATCAAACTAAGAAAAACGGTAAAGATAGGAGTGTGATGGTGATACGATACCGGGGCACTCCCCCAAGCTTGGCAGTTTCCAAGGGGAGCTCCCATACCAGATACTCAGTTCTTCTTTGTTGGTGAAGAAGATAATGGTAATGATGGATAGTCGCACATCGAGCGTAGGAGATCCTCCAATTTGCGGATAATGCCCTTGAGTGCGATGATATGCTCCTTCAACAAAATATTTTCATGTGTGAGATACTTGTTTTGAATGTGAGCTAACTCAATCATCTTGAAAGCTTCAATCTCCGTTGGGGTAAGGAGATTGTGATGAGGTTGAAGGATGTCTTCGTCTTCTACTGCCGGAACTTGATCTCCCATGGCCTTCTTGATCCCATCATCCTTGTTGATCTCCCCGAGTTCTTCTCTCTTCAGCTCTATCTTCATTACCAAGCATCGTTGACCTCATTGTTGGAGGAGGGAGACGACATGATGCCTGTCCTTGACAACCCTGGCAGAAAACAGCTCGAAACAAAAACATGAGATATTTGTGTGGTACGGTGATCAAAACCTTCGGGGGATTATATAGTGAATTTTTACCGACCAAAAGAAGTATCGTGCAAGAAATCGGAGTCCGGAGGGCACACGAGGTGCCCACGAGGCAGGGGGAGTGCCCAGGGGGGTAGGGCGCGCCCTCCACCCTCGTGGAAGCCTCCTGTCCTTCCCGGACTGGTTCTTATTTTTCTATTTTCTTAAATATTCCAAAACAGAGAAAAATTGCTATTAGAACTGTTTTGGAGTCGGTTTACTTACCATACCACATACCTATTCCTTTTCGGAGTCTGAAATGTTCTGGAAAGTGTCCCTTATATATTCCTCCGGGGTTACGGTTTCAATAACATTAGTTTCAACATTTATAGGATTACCTAGATATAATGTTTGATTCTTTGACCATTCACCACCCTTGGATTTGTGCCTTCAAAGTTGTTGATTTTTATGGCACCGGAACGATAGACCTCCTCGATGACGTAAGGACCTTCCCACTTAGAGAGGAGTTTTCCTGCAAAAAATCTTAAACGGGAGTTGTATAACAATACACAATCACCTACATTAAACTCACGTTTTTGTATCCTTTTGTCATGCCATCTTTTAACTTTTTATTTAAACAGTTTGGCATTCTCATAGGCATGGGTTCTCCATTCATCAAGTGAAGTAATGTCAAATAGTCTCTTCTCACCGGCAAGTTTGAAGTCATAGTTGAGCTCTTTAATGGCCCAATATGCCTTATGTTCTAGTTCGAGAGGTAAGTGGCATGATTTTCCATAAACCATTTTATACGGAGACATGCCCATAGGATTTTATATGCAGTTCTATAGGCCCATAATGCATCATCAAGTTTCTTGGACCAATTCTTTCTAGATCTATTAACAGTCTTTTGCAAAATTAGCTTAAGCTCTCTATTACTTAGTTCTACTTGACCACTAGACTGTGGATGATATGGAGATGCAATTCTATGATTAACATCATACTTAGCAAGCATTTTACGAAAAGCACCATGAATAAAATGTGAACCACCATCAGTCATTAAGTATCCAGGGACTCCAAACCTCGGAAAAATAACTTCTTTAAGCATCTTAATAGAGGTGTTATGATCAGCACTACTAGTTGGAATAGCTTCTACCCACTTAGTAACGTAATCAACAGCAACTAAAATATGTGTATATCCATTAGAGGAAGGAAACTGTCCCATATAATCAAAGCCCCAAACATCAAATGGTTCAATAACAAGTGAATAATTCATAGGAATTTCTTGACGTCTACTAATATTACCAATTCTTTGACATTCATCACAAGACAAGACAAACTTACGGGCATCTTTGAAGAGAGTATGCCAATAAAAACTGGATTGCAATACCTTATGTGCTGTTCTATCTCCAGCGTGGTGTCCTCCATAAGCCTCGGAGTGACACTTACGTAGGATCTGTTCCTGTTCATACTCAGGTACACAACGTCTAATAACACCATCTACTCCTTCTTTATAAAGGTGTGGGTCATCCAAGAAGTAATGTATTAAATCATAGAAAAACTTTTTCTTTTGATAGTATGTGAAACTAGGTGGTATAAATTGTTCATCAGGAAAACTATCATCAATATACCATGGAGCTGTACGAGAAGCATTTATTAGCAGACAACCTTTTCTTTTTCCAACCTAGCAGACAACTTTTTCTTTTTCTTTTGCTAGTATGTCATAATCAACATACCATGGAGCAGTATGAGAAGCATTTATGACAGCTAATTGTTCATCAGGAAAACTATCATCAATAGGTAGTGGGTCATCAAGAACATTCTCTAACTTAGACAAGTTGTCTGCAACGGGGTTCTCAGCTCCCTTTCTATCAATAATATGCAAATCAAATTCTTGTAGCAAGAGAACCCATCTAATAAGTCTAGGTTTAGCATCTTTCTTTTCCATAAGATATTTAATAGTAGCATGATCAGTGTGAATAGTTACTTTAGAATCAACAATATAAGGTCTGAACTTATCACAAGAAAATACAACTGCTAAAAATTCTTTTTCAGTAGTAGCATAATTTCTCTGGGCACTGTCTAGAGTTTTACTAGCATATCGGATAACATTTAATTTCTTATCAACTCTTTGTCCTAGAACAGCCCCTACAGCATAATCACTAGCATCACATAATTTCAAAGGGTAAATTCCAATCAGGAGGCTGAACATAGGTGCAGAAATCAAGGCTTTCTTAAGTATTTCAAATGCTTCTGCACAATCATCATCAAAGACAAAAGGAACATCTTTTTGTAAGAGATTAGTCAGAGGCCTGGAATTTTTTGAGAAGTCTTTAATGAACCTCCTATAAAAACTAGCATGACCAAGGAAACTTCTTATACCTTTGATGTCCTTAGGACACGACATCTTTTCAATAGCATCAACTTTAGCTTTATCAACTTCAATACCTCTTTCAGAAATTTTATGCCCCAAGACAATACCTTCATTAACCATAAAGTGGCACTTCTCCCAATTCAAGACAAGATTACTTTCTTCACATCTCTGCAAAACTCGATCAAGGTTGGTTAAGAAATCATCAAAAGAAGTTCCATATACGGATAAATCATCCATGAAAACCTCAACAATATTTTCACAAAAGTTAGAGAATATAGCAGTCATACATCTTTGAAAGGTAGCAGGTGCATTACATAAACCAAAAAGCATATGTCTATAAGCAAAGGTACCGAAAGGGCAAGTAAAGGTGGTCTTTTCTTGATCCTCTTTTGACAAAGGTATTTGAGAGAAACTAGAATAACCATCTAGAAAGCAAAAATGTGTATGTTTGGATAATCTTTCTAGCATTTGATCAATAAAAGGTAAAGGGTAATGATCCTTTTTAGTAGCTTTATTTAATTTGCGGAAATCAATTACCATTCTATAACCTGTAACAATTCTTTGTGGGATCAATTCATCTTTATCATTAGGGACAATAGTAATACCTCCCTTCTTAGGGACACAATGGATGGACAGGACTTACCCACTGACTATCAGCAACGGGATAAATTATACCTTCCTCCAGAAGCTTTAGTATTTCTTTTCTTACCACTTCTTTCATCTTAGGATTTAACCGTCATTGGTGATCAACAACCGGTTTCACGTCTTTCTCCAATTTTATTTTGTGCTGGCATAGAGTGGGACTAATGCCCTTAAGATCATCAAGAGTATATCCAATAGCAGCACAGTGCTTCTGCAGAGTTTTCAATAATTTCTTTTCTTCATGCTCTGAAAGGTTAGCACTAATAATAACAGGATATATCTTTTTCTCATCAAGATAAGCATATTTTAGAGTATCAGGTAAAGGTTTAAGCTCAAACACGGGATCACCCTGAAGTAAATATGCCCTAGAGGCAATAATAAAGTTATTATTTATTTCCTCATATCATGATAAATGTTTATTATTCATCCTAGAATTGTATTAACCAGAAACATAATACATGTGTGAATACATAGACAAACATAGTGTCACTAGTATGCCTCTACTAGATTAGCTCGTTGATCAAAGATGTTTAAGTTTCCTAGCCATAGACATGAGTTGTCATTTGATCAACGGGATCACATCATTAGGAGAATGATGTGATTGACATGACCCATTCCGTTAGCTTAGCACTTGATCGTTTAGTTTACTATTATTGCTTTCTTCATGACTTATACATGTTCCTATGACTATGAGATTATGCAACTCCCGATTACCGGAAGAACACTTTGTGTGCTACCAAACGTCACAACGTAACTGGGTGATTATAAAGGTGCTCTACATGTGTCTTCGATGGTGTTCGTTGAGTTGGCATAGATCGAGAATAGGATTTGTCACTCTGATTGTCGGAGAGGTATCTCTGGGCCCTCTTGGTAATGCACATTACTATAAGCCTTGCAAGCAATGTGACTAATGAGTTAGTTACGGGATGATGCATTACATAACGAGTAAAGAGACTTGCCGGTAACGAGATTGAACTAGGTATTGAGGTACCGACGATCGAATCTCGGGCAAGTAACATACCGATGACAAAGGGAACAACGTATTTTGTTATGCGGTTTGACCAATAAAGATCTTCATAGAATATGTAGGAACCAATATGAGCATCCAGGTTCCGCTATTGGTTATTGACCGGAGACGTGTCTCGGTCATATCTACATAGCTCTCGAACCCATAGGGTCCGCACGCTTAAAGTTCTGTGACAATTGGTATTATGAGTTTTTGTGTTTTGATGTACCGAAGGTAGTTCGGAGTCCCGGATATGATCACGGACATGACGAGGAGTCTCTAAATGGTCGAGACATAAAGATCGATATATTGGACGACTATGTTTGGACACCAGAAGTGTTTCGGGAGGTTTCAGACATATACCGGAGTACCAGGGGGTTACCGGAACCCCCCGAGGAGTATATTGGGCCTAATGGGCCTTAGGGGGAGAAGAGGAGGGGCGGCCAGGGCAGCCACGCGCCCCTCCCCCTCTAGTCCGAATTGGACAAGGAGGGGGGGCGGCGTCCCCCTTTCCTTCTCTTATTCTCTCCCTTCCTCTCCTACTCCTACTCCTACTTGGAAGGGAGCAGTCCTACTCCCGGTGGGAGTAGGACTCCTCATGGGGCGCACCATAGGAGGCTGGCCCCCTCCCCCTCCTCCACTCCTTTATATACGGGGAGGGGGCACCCCTTGGAGACACAACAATTGATCATTGATCTTTTAGCCGTGTGCGGTGCCCCCCTCCACCATAATCCACCTCGGTCATATCGTAGCGGTGCTTAGGCGAAGCCCTACGTTGCTAGCTTCATCAACACCGTCACCACACCGTCGTGCTGACGAAGCTCTTCCCGGAAGCTCTACTAGATCGTGAGTTCGCAGGACGTCACCGAGCTGAACGTGTGCTGAACGCGGAGGTGCCGTACGTTCGGTACTGAGGATCGGTCGACCGTGAATACGTACGACTACATCAACCGCGTTGTCATAAAGCTTCCGCTTATGGTCTACGAGGGTACGTAGACGACACTCTCCCCTCTCATTGCTATACATCACCATGATCTTGCGTGTGCGTAGGATTTTTTTTGAAATTACTACGTTCCCCAACTGTGGCATCCGAGCCAGGTTTATGCGTAGATGTTATGCACGAGTAGAACACAAGTGAGTTGTGGGCGATACAAGTCATACTGCTTACCAGCATGTCATACTTTGGTTCGGCGGTATTGTTGGATGAAGCGGCCCGGACCGACATTACGCGTACGCTTACGCGATACTGGTTCTACCGACGTGCTTTGCACACAGGTGGCTGGCGGGTGTCAGTTTCTCCAACTTTAGTTGAACCAAGTGTGACTACGCCCGGTCCTTGTTGAAGGTTAAAACAACACTAACTTGACGAAATATCATTGTGGTTTTGATGCGTAGGTAAGAACGGTTCTTGCTCAGCCCGTAGCAGCCACGTAAAACTTGCAACAACAAAGTAGGGGACGTCTAACTTGTTTCTGCAGGGCATGTTGTGATGTGATATGGTCAAGGCATGATGCTATATTTTATTGTATGAGATGATCATGTTTTGTAACAGAGTTATCGGCGACTGGCAGGAGCCATATGGTTGTCGCTTTATTGTATGAAATGCAATCGCCATGTAATTGCTTTACTTTATCACTAAGCGGTAGTGATAGTTGTAGAAGCAATAGTTGGCGAGACGACAACGATGCTACGATGGAGATCAAGGTGTCGCGCCGGTGATGATGGTGATCATGACGGTGCTTTGGAGATGGTGATCAAAGGCATAAGATGATGATGGCTGATACATCTCCAACGTATTTATAAGTTTTGATTGCTCCATGCTATTATATTATCTGTTTTGGATGTTAATGGGCTTTATTTTACACTTTTATATCATTTTTGGGACTAACCTATTAACCGGAGGCCCAACTCAAATTGTTGTTTTTTTTCCTATTTCAGTGTTTCGCAGAAAAGGAATATCAAACAAAGTCCAAGCGGAATGAAACCTTCGGGAACGTGATTTTCTCAACAAACGTGATCCAGGAGACTAGGAGTGGGCGTCAAGAAACAATCAACGAGGCCACGAGGCAGGGGGGCGCTCTCCACCCTCGTGGGCCCCTCGTTGCTCCACCGACCTACTTCTTCCTCCTATATAAGTCCACATACCCCGCAAATCATCCAAGAGCACCACGAAAACCTAATTCCACCGCCGCAACCTTCTGTACCCAAGAGATCCTATCTTGGGGCCTTTTCCGGAGCTCTGGCAGAGGGGGCATTGATCACGGAGGGCCTCTACATCAACTCCATGGCCTCTCCGGTGATGTGTGAGTAGTTTACTTCAGACCTTCGGGTCCATAGCTAGTAGCTAGATGACTTCTTCTCTCTCTCTTTGGATCTCAATACAAAGTTCTCCTCGATTCTCTTGGAGATCTATTCGATGTAATCTTATTTTGTGGTGTGTTTGTCGAGATCCGATGAATTGTGGGTTTATGATCCCAATTATCTATGGATAATATTTGATTCTTCTCCGAATTCTTTTATGTATGATTGGTTTATCTTTGCAAGTCTCTTTGAATTATCAGTTTGGTTTGGCCTACTAGATTTATCTTTCTTGCAATGGGAGAAGTGCTTAGATTTGTGTTCAATCTTGCGGTGCTCGATCCCAGTGACAGTAGGGGAAACGACACGTATTGTATTGTTGCCATCGAGGATAAAAAGATGGGGTTTATATCATATTGCATGAGTTTATCCCTCTACATCATGTCATCTTGCTTAAGGTATTACTCTGTTCTTATGAACTTAATACTCTAGATGCATGCTGGATAGCGGTCGATGGGTGGAGTAATAGTAGTAGATGCAGGCAGGAGTCGGTCTACTTGTCACGGACGTGATGCCTATATACATGATCATACCTAGATATTCTCATAATTATTCGCTTTTCTATCAATTGCTCGATAGTAATTTGTTTACCCACCATAATACTTATGCTATCTTGAGAGAAGCCACTAGTGAAACCTATGGCCCCCGGGTCTATTCTCCATCATACAAGTTTCCAATCTATTTTCTTTTGCAATCTTTACTTTAAATCTATATCATAAAAATACCAAAAATATTTATCTTATTATTATTATCTCTATCAGATCTCACTCTTGCAAGTGGCCGTGAAGGGATTGACAACCCCTTTATCCCGTTGGTTGCGAGGTTCTTATTTGTTTGTGTAGGTACGACACGACTCGCGCGTGGTCTCCTACTGGATTGATACCTTGGTTCTCAAAAACTGAGGGAAATACTTACGCTGCTTTACTGCATCACCCTTTCCTCTTCAAGGGAAAACCAACGCAGTGCTCAAGAGGTAGCAAGAAGGATTTCTGGCGCCGTTGCCAGGGAGATCTACGCCAAGTCAAGACATACCAAGTACCCATCACAACTCTTATCCTTCGCATTACATTATTTGCCATTTGCCTCTCGTTTTCCTCTCCCCCACTTCACCCTTGCCGTTTTATTCGCCCTTCTTCTGTTCGTCTTTCCATTTGCTTTGATGTCTTACTTGGCTCGTTTGCTCGGAATAGTTGTTTATTTATTGCTAAATAGAGAACCTAAGATCTATGGATCCTCATCCTCCTGCTAATCTTTTTAAGAGACCCGATTATGATGAACCAATTGCTAGTGAGTTTTGTGAACTAGATTATCTTTATGAAGTTTTGCTTGAAATTCGTGAATCTGAAAATTGTGATGAAGTACTTTATGGAGTGATTCACGATGGATCTTTGAATAGAAAGCATGATTGCAATGATGATAGTATAAATTCTATTAATGTCAATTGTGCTTATAATATGCAAAACCCTAAGCTTGGGGATGCTAGTTTTGCTATGTCTACTACTTGTTGCAATGATCATGATTGGGGTGATTCTTCTTTTGATCTTGAAAATTTATTTAAGCCCCATGATGAATATGAGATTGATAATAGTGTTTGCAATATTATTGAAAGTGGGTTTGGAGGAGTGCCAACTTTAGATCCCACACATTTGGAGAATGTTCAATCTTATGAATTTTTTGATAAAAGTGGGTTTGGAGAGGTCATGACTTTAGTTAATGTTAATCCCACTATTTTGGAAGAGTGTCAACTTTGCATGCATGTGGATCATGTTGAAAATATTTTATTTGATAGCTATTTTGTTGAATTTACTTATGATCCCACATGCAATTATTATGAGAGAGGAAAATATGGTGGTAGAAATTTTCATGTTACTAAATTACCTCTCGTTATGTTGAGATTGCTATTGTTTCTTTCCGCTTCCTTGCATACGCTAGTTTTTGCTTGCCTTGATAATTTTTTTGCCTATAAGATGCCTATGCATAGGAATTATGTTAGACTTAGATGTGTTTGTCACGTGTTTTATGATGCTCTCTTTGTGCTTCAATTCTTGTCTTTCATGTGAGCATCGTTGAAATCTTATGCCTAGCTATAAGGCTTTAAAGAAAAATGCTTGTTGGGAGATAACCCAATATTTTTCCTTGCTTTTATTCAATAAATAATTTATCTAGCCTCTGTTTTGGTTGTTTTTTTTTGTGTTTAATTAGTGTTTGTGCCAAGTAGAACCGTTGGGAAGACTTGGGGAAAGCCTTTTTGATCTTGCTGTAAAAAACAGAAACTTTAGCGCTCACGAGAATTGCTGCCATTTTTATTTGGAAAGTGATATTTAGTTAATTCTTTTTGAAGATGATTAATAGATAAATTCCTCACGTCCAGCAATTTATTTTAGAATTTTTGGGGTTCCATAAGTTTGCGTTAGCTACATATTACTACAGACTGTTCTGTTTTTGACAGATTCTGTTTTTCGTGTGTTGTTTGCTTATTTTGATGAATCTATGGCTAGTAAAAGAGTTTATAAACCGTTTAACACCAATATAAATCAAGAATGAGTTCATTACAGTACCTTGAAGTGGTGTTTTGTTTTCTTTCGCTAACGGAGCTCACGCGATTTTCTATTTTGAGTTTTGTGTTGTGAAGTTTTCAAGTTTTGGGTAAAGATTTGATGGATTATGGAACAAGGAGTGGCAAGAGCCTAAGATTGGGGATGCCCATGGCACCCCAAGGTAAAATTCAAGGAAACCAAAAAGCCTAAACTTGGGGATGCCCCGGAAGGCATCCCCTCTTTCGTCTTCGTTTATCGGTAACTTTACTTGGAGCTATATTTTTATTCACCACATGATATGTGTTTTGCTTGGAGCGTCTTGTATGATTTGAGTCTTTGCTTTTTAGTTTACCAAAATCATCCTTGTTTTACACACCTTTTGAGAGAGGCTCACATGATTTGAAATTTATTAGAATACTCTATGTGCTTCACTTATATCTTTTGAGCTATATAGTTTTTGCTCTAGTGCTTCACTTATATCTTCTAGAGCACGGCGGTGGTTCTATTTTATAGAAATAATTGATATCTCATGCTTCACTTATATTATTTTGAGAGTCCTTTAGAAAAACATGGAAATTTGCTTTCAGGAATAATATAAAAACTTTCATAGAAGTGCATTGAATACTATGAGAAGTTTGGTACTTGATAATTATTTTCAGATATGGAGATGGTGATATTAGAGTCATGCTAGTTGATTAGTTGTGAATTTGAGAAATACTTGTGTTGAAGTTTGTGATTCCCGTAGCATGCACGTATGGTGAACCGTTATGTGATGAAGTCAGAGGATGATTTATTTATTGATTGTCTTCCTTATGAGTGGCGGTCGGGGATGAGCGATGGTCTTTTCCTACCAATCTATCCCCCTAGGAGCATGCGCGTAATACTTTGTTTCGATAAATAATAGATTTTTGCAATAAGTATGTGAGTTCTTTATGACTAATGTTGAGTCCATGGATTATATGCACTCTCACCCTTCCTCCATTGCTAGTCTCTCTAGTATCGCACAACTTTTGCTGGTACCATAAACCCACCATATACCTTCCTCAAAACAGCCACCATACCTATCTGTTATGTCATTTCCATAGCCATTCCGAGATATATTGCCATGCAACTTTCCACTGTTCCTTTATTATGACACGCTTCATCATTGTCATATTGCTTGCATGATCATGTAGTTGACATCGTATTTGTGGCAAAGCCACCGTTCATAATTTTTTCATACATGTCACTCTTGATTCATTTCACATCCCGGTACACCGCCAGAGGCATTCACACAGAGTCATATTTTGTTCTAAGTATTGAGTTGTAAGTAAATTATAGTGTGATGATCATCATTATTAGAGCATTGTCCCAGTGAGCAAAGGATTATGGAGACTATGATTCCCCCACAAGTCGGATGAGACTCCAGACGAAAAATAAAATAATAATAATAAAAAAAGAGGCCAAAAAGAAAAAAAAAGAAAGAAGGCCCAAATAAAAAAATGAGAGAAAAAGAGAGAAGGGACAATGTTACTATCCTTTTTCCACACTTGTGCTTCAAAGTAGCGCCATGATCTTCATGATAGAGAGTCTCCTATGTTATCACTTTTATATACTAGTGGTAATTTTTCATTATAGAACTTGGCTTGTATATTCCAATGATGGGCTTCCTCAAAATTGCCCTAGGTCTTCATGAGCAAGCAAGTTGGATGCACACCCACTTAGTTCTTTTGTTGAGCTTTCATACACTTATAGCTCTAGTGCATCCGTTGCATGGCAATCCCTACTCACTCACATTGATATCTATTGATGAGCATATCCATAGCTCGTTGATACGCCTAGTTGATGTGAGACTATCTTCTCCTTTTTGTCATCTCCACAATCACCATTCTATTCCACATATATAGTGCTATATCCATGGCTCACGCTCATATATGGCGTGAAGATTGAAAAAGTTTGAGAACATCAAAAGTATGAAACAATTGCTTGGCTTGTCATCGGGGTTGTGCATGATTTAAATATTTTGTGTGGTGAAGATAGAGCATAGCCAGACTATATGATTTTGTAGGGATAACTTTCTTTGGCCATGTTATTTTGAGAAGACATGATTGCTTAGTTAGTATGCTTGAAGTATTATTATTTCTATGTCAATATTAAACTTTTATCTTGAGTCTTTTGGATCTGAACATTCATGCCACATTAAAGAAAAATTACATTGAGAAATATGTTAGAAAGCATTCCACATCAAAAATTCCTTTTTATCATTTACCTACTTGAGGACGAGCAGGAATTAAGCTTGGGGATGCTTGATACGTCTCCAACGTATCTATAATTTTTGATTGCTCCATGCTATTATATTATCTGTTTTGGATGTTAATGGGACTTATTTTACACTTTTATATCATTTTTGGGACTAACCTATTAACCGGAGGCCCAGCCCAAATTGCTGTTTTTTTGGCCTATTTGAGTGTTTCGCAGAAAAGGAATATCAAATGAAGTCCAAACGGAATGAAACCTTTGGGAACGTGATTTTCTCAACAAACGTGGTCCAGGAGACTTGGAGTGGTTGTCAAGCAACAATCGAGGAGGCCACGAGGCAGCGGGGGCGCGCCTACCCCCTTGGGCGATGATACGTCTCCAATGTATCTATAATTTTTGATTGTTCCATGCTATTATATTATCTGTTTTGGATGTTTATGGGCTTTATTAAACACTTTTATATTATTTTTGGGACTAACCTATTAACCTAGAGCCTAGTGCCATTTTCCGTTTTTTCCTTGTTTTAGAGTATTGCAGAAAAGGAAAATCAAACGGAGTCCAATTGATCTGAAACTTCAGGGAACTTATTTTTGGACCAGAAGAAGCCCACGGAGTATCGGATATGGACCAGAAGATTCCCGGGCTGCCCACGAGGGTGGGGGCGCGCGCCCCTGCCTCGTGGACAGCCTGGAGATCCACCGACGTACTTCTTTTGCCTATATATGTCCATATACCCTAAAAACATCAGGGGCAGAATAGATCGGGAGTTCCGCCACCAGAAGCCTCCGTAGCCACCGAAAACCAATCTAGGCCTGTTCCGGCACCCTGCCGGAGGGGGAATCCCTCTCCGGTGGCCATCTTCATCATCCCGGCGCTCTCCATGACGAGGAAGGAGTATTCCACCCTCGGGGCTGAGGGTATGTACCAGTAGCTATGTGTTTGATCTCTCTCTCTCTCTCTCTCGTGTTCTTGAGATGGTACGATATTGATGTATCGCGAGATTTGCTATTATAATTGGATCTTATGATGTTTCTCCCCCTCTAATCTCTTGTAATGGATTGAGTTTTCCCTTTGAAGTTATCTTATTGGATTGAGTCTTTAAGGATTTGAGAACACTTGATGTATGTCTTGCGTGGGATACCCGTGGTGACAATGGGGTATTCTATTGATTCACTTGATGTATGTTTTGGTGATCAACTTGCGGGTTCCGCCCATGAACCTATGCATAGGGGTTGGAACACGTTTTCGTCTTGACTCTCCGGTAGAAACTTTGGGGCACTCTTTGAAGTACTTTTGTGTTGGTTGAATAGATGAATCTGAGATTGTGTGATGCATATTGTATAATCATACCCACGGATACTTGAGGTGACATTGGAGTATCGAGGTGACATTAGGGTTTTCGTTGATTTGTGTCTTAAGGTGTTATTCTAGTACGAACTCTATGATAGATCGATTAGAAAGGATAACTTTGAGGTGGTTTCGTACCCTACCATAATCTCTTCGTTTGTTCTCCGCTATTAGTGACTTTGGAGTGACTCTTTGTTGCATGTTGAGGGATAGTTATGTGATCCAGTTATGTTATTATTGTTGAGAGAACTTGCACTAGTGAAAGTATGAACCCTAGGCCTTGTTTCCTAGCATTGCAATACTGTTTACACTCACTTTTATCGTTAGTTACCTTGCTGTTTTTATAATTTCAGATTACAAAAACCTATATCTACTATCCATATACCACTTGTATCACAATCTCTTCGCCGAACTAGTGCACCTATACAATTTACCATTGTATTGGGTGTGATGGGGACACAAGAGACTCTTTGTTATTTGGTTGTAGGGTTGCTTGAGAGAGACCATCTTCATCCTACGCCTCCCACGGATTGATAAACCTTAGGTCATCCACTTGAGGGAAATTTGCTACTGCCCTACAAACCTCTGCACTTTGAGGCTCAACGTCTACAAGAATAAGGTTGTGTAGTAGACATCAAGCTCTTTTCTGGCACCGTTGCCGGGGAGGTTAGCGCTTGAAGGTATATCTTTAGATCTTGCAATCGAATCTTTTAGTTTCTTGTTTTATCACTAGTTTAGTTTATAAAAGAAAACTACAAAAAATGGAATTGAGGGTACCTCATATGCTTCATCTTTTTAATATCTATCATGAAAATAAGGATTCCGATAACTGTGCCAAAGTGTTAGAAGAATAATGTATTAAAATGTTTGGCACTAAAACTTTGGATGATGAGCATGATTGCAATGTTGTTAGTATGAATTCCTTGAATATCTATGATGCTAATGATATGCAAAGCCACAAGCTTGGGGAAGCTATGTTTGATGAAGGTGATATTTTTTGTCCCCCAAGTTTTGATGAGCAAATTTATTATGATGAAAGCATGCCTCCTATTTATGACGATTATATTGATGAAAGTGGATTTGGAGAGGTCATGACTTTATTTAGTGATGAATCCACTATTTTGGAAGAGGTTCCAATTGATTATGAGAACAAAGTTGCTATCTATGATGATTATCTTGATGACTTGTATTCTATAAATAATAATGATAACCATGAAACTTGTCATCATGATTTTAGTTTTCAATTGGATTATGCCCCACATGATAGTTATTTTGTTGAGTTTGCTCCCACTACTATTCACGAGAAGAAATTTGCTTATGTGGAGAGTAATAAAAATCCTATGCTTGTAGATCATGAAAAGAATGCTTTATGTGATGATTATATTGTTGAAATCATTCATGATGCTACTGAAAATTATTATGAGGGAGGAACATATGCTTGTTGGAATTGCAATAATATCAAGTTTCCTCTCTATGTGCTTAAAATTCTGAAGTTATGCTTGTTTTGCTTTCCTATGCTAGTTGATTATTGTTACCATAAGTTGTTTGTTCACAAAATCCCTATGCATAGGAAGTGGGTTAGACTTAAATGTGCTATTCATATTCTTCATGATGCTCTCTTTATGTTTCAATTCTTATCTTTTATGTGAGCATCATTGAAATCATCATGCCTAGCTAGGGGCGTTAAACGATAGCGCTTGTTGGGAGGCAACCCAATGTTATTTTTGTTCCTATTTAGTAATAAATAATTCATCTAGCCTCTTTTTATATGTGGTTTTATTTATTAATTAGTGTTTGTGCCAAGTAGAACCTTTGGGAAGACTTGGGTGAAGTCTTTATGATCATGCTGTAAAAAAACAGAAACTTTAGCGCTCACGAGATTAGCTAAAACTTTTTACTGGAGAATGATATTTAGTTGATTATTTTTGCAGATGATTAATAGATAAATTACTCAGGACTAAAAATTTATTTGAGAATTTTATGAGTTCCATAAGTGGTCGAAACCTACAGATTACTACAGACTGTTCTGTTTTTGACAGATTCTGTTTTCTATGTGTTGTTTGCTTATTTTGATGAATCTATGAGTAGTATCGGAGGGTATGAACCATATAGAAGTTGGAATAAAGTATATATTACACCAATATGAATTTAGAATGATTTCATTACAGTACCTTATGATGGTGATTTGCTTTCTTATAGTAACAGAGCTTACGAGTTTTCTGTTAAGTTTTGTGTTGTGAAGTTTTCAAGTTTTGGGTAAAGATTCGATGGACTATGGAATAAGGAGTGGCAAGAGCCTAAGCTTGGGGATTCCCAAGGCACCCCAAGGTAATATTCAAGGACAACCAAGAGCCTAATCTTGGGGATGCCCCGGAAGGCATCCCCTCTTTCTTCTTCGTTCATCGGTAACTTTACTTGGAGCTATATTTTTATTCACCACATGATATGTGTTTTGCTTGGAGTGTCAATTTATTTTGTTAGGATTTTCTTGATGTTATTTAGAAAAATGTTTTGCATATTTTATTTCAATAAAAGTGGCATTGATAGCCTTTACTATGCCTATTTTACGAGTCCACATGTTGCTGTTTGAAAACAGAAAGTTTACCGCTGTTGCAAAAATTCCCTAGAAAAGTCAGAATGAGATAAAATGTTGAAACCTTTTTCATAATAAGATCTGATAAATTTACTACGGTGGGAACTTTCTTTCATAATTTTTGGAGGTAGGGAAGTATGGATCTTTCTGCACTCTTTACAGACTGTCCTGTTTAGGCAGATTGCTGTTATGTTTGCATTGTTTGCATATGTTTGCTTATTTAAAGATTCTATTTGAGGATAGGACTATTAAATATGCAGAGGCATCTAGTATGCAATGTTGAATAATAATTTTAGTGATTTGCTACAGTAGAGTATGATAAGGTTTTTGCATTGGTTTATACTAACTTATCTCACGAGTCCTTGTTGAGTTTTGTGTGGATGAAGCTTTTGAGATTTAGGGAGACCGTGATATAAGAGAAATTAAGGAGACACAAAATCTCAAGCTTGGGGATGCCCAAGGCATCCCAATATAATATTTCAAGAAGTCTCAAGCGTCTAAGCTTGGGGATGCCCCGGTTGGCATCCCACCTTTCTTCTTCAACAACTATCGGTTAGTTTCAGTTGATCCTAAGTTTTTGCCTCTTCACATGATGTTTGCCATTCTTAGAATGTCATTTTATTTTGCTTTGCTTGCTGTTTGAATAAAATATCAAGATCTGAAATTCTTAAATGTTAGAGAGTCTTCATATAGTTGCATAATTATTCAACCACTCATTGATCTTCACTTATATCTTTCGGAGTAGTTTATCGTTGCTCTAGTGCTTCACTTATATCTTTTTAGAGCACGGTGGTGGTTTTATTTTGAAGAAATAATTGATCTCTCATGCTTCAATTATATTATTTTGAGAGTCCTTTAGAACAGCATGATAATTTGCTTTTGATATAATAATAAAAAAACTTTCATATAAGTGCATTGAATACTAAGAGAAGTTTGATACTTGATGATTGTTTTGAGATATGGATATAGTGATATTAAAGTTGTGCTAGTTGAGTAGTTGTGAATTTGAGAAATACTTGTGTTGAAGTTTGCAAGTCCCGTAGCATGCACGTATGGTAAACATTGTGTAACAAATTTGAAACATGAGGTGTTATTTGACTGTCTTCCTTATGAGTGGCGGTCAGGGACGAGCGATGGTCTTTTCCTACCAATCTATCCCCCTAGGAGCATGCGCGTAATGCTTAGTTTTTGATGGCTTGTAGATTTTTGCAATAAGTATGTGAGTTCTTTATGACTAATGTTGAGTCCATGGATTATACACACTCTCACCCTTACATCGTTGCTAGTCTCTTCGGTACCGTGCATTGCCGTTTCTCACCTTGAGAGTTGGTGCAAACTTCGCCGGTGCATCCAAACCCCGTGATATGATACGCTCTATCACACATAAACCTCCTTATATCTTCCTCAGAACAGCCACCATACCTACCTATTATGGCATTTCCATAGCCATTTTGAGATATATTGCCATGCAACTTTCCACCGTTCTGTTTATTATGACACACTTCATCATTGTCATATTTCCTTGCATGATCATGTAGTTGACATCATAGTTGTGGCAAAGCCACGATGCATAATTTATCATACATGTCACTCTTGATTCATTGCCCATCCCGGTACACCGCCGGATGCATTCATATAGAGTCATATCTTGTTCTAGTATCGAGTTGTAATCATTGAGTTGTAAATGAATAGAAGTGTGATGATCATCATTAATAGAGCATTGTCCCCCAAAAAAGAGAAAGGCCAAATAAAAAAAGGGAAGGCAAAAAAAAAGAAATATAAAAAATTATAAAAAGGGGCAATGCTACTATCCTTTTTCCACACTTGTGCTTCAAAGTAGCACCATGATCTTTATGATAGAGAGTCTCTTGTTTTGTCACTTTCATATACTAGTGGGAATTTTTCATTATAGAACTTGGCTTGTATATTCCAACAATGGGCCTCCTTAAGTGCCCTAGGTCTTCGTGAGCAAGCAAGTTGGATGCACACCCACTTAGTTTATTTTGTTGAGCTTTCATACATTTATAGCTCTAGTGCATCTGTTGCATGTCAATCCCTACTCCTTGCATTGACATCAATTGATGGGCATCTCCCTATCCCATTGATTAGCCGCGTCGATGTGAGACTTTCTCCTTTTTTGTCTTCTCCACATAACCCCCTCATTATATTCTATTCCACCCATAGTGCTATATCCGTGGCTCACGCTCATGTATTGCGTGAAAGTTGAAAAAAGTTTGAGATTACTAAAGTATGAAACAATTTCTTGGCTTGTCATTGGGGTTGTGCATGATGAGAGCACTCTTGTGTGACAAAAATGGAGCATGAACAAACTATATAATTTTGTAGGGATGAACTTTCTTTGGCCATGCTATTTTGAGAAGACATGATTGCTTAGTTAGTATGCTTGAAGTATTATTATTTTTATGTCAATATTAAACTTTTGTCTTGAATCTTATGGATCTGAATATTCTTGCCACAATAAAGAAGATTACATTGATAAATATGTTAGGTAGCATTCCACATAAAAAATTCTGTTTTTATCATTTACCTACTCGGGGACGAGCAGGAATTAAGCTTGGGTATGCTTGATACGTCTCCAACGTATCTATAATTTTTGATTGTTCCATGCTATTATATTATCTGTTTTGGATGTTTATGGGCTTTATTAAACACTTTTATATTATTTTTGGGACTAACCTATTAACCTAGAGCCTAGTGCCAGTTTCTGTTTTCCTTGTTTTAGAGTATCGCACAAAAGGAAAATCAAACGGAGTCCAATTGACCTGAAACTTCACGGAACTTATTTTTGGACCAGAAGAAGCCCACGGAGTATCGAAGATGGACCAGAAGAGTCTCGGGCTGCCCATGAGGGTGGGGGGCGCGCCCACCCCCCTGGGCGTGCCCCCTGCCTCGTGGACAACCCAGAGATCCACTGACGTACTTCTTTCGCCTATATATGTCCATATACCCTAAAAACATCGGGGGGCAGAATAGATCGGGAGTTCCGCCACCAGAAGCCTCCGTAGCCACCGAAAACCACTCTAGACCCGTTCCGGCACCCTGCCGGAGGGGGAATCCCTCTTCGGTGGCCATCTTCATCATCCCGGTGCTCTCCATGATGAGGAAGGAGTAGTCCACCCTCGGGGCTGAGGGTATGTACCAGTAGCTATGTGTTTGATCTCTCTCTCTCTCATGTTCTTGAGGTGGTACGATCTTGATGTATCACGAGCTTTGCTATTATAGTTGGATCTTATGATGTTTCTCCCCCTCTACTCTCTTGTAATGGATTGAGTTTTCCCTTTGAAGTTATCTTATCGGATTGAGTCTTTAAGAATTTGAGAACACTTGATGTATGTCTTGCGTGGGATACCCGTGATGACAATGGGGTATTCTATTGATTCACTTGATGTATGTTTTGGTGATCAACTTGCGGGTTCCGCCCATGAACCTATGCATAGGGGTTGACACACGTTTTGGTCTTGACTCTCCGGTAGAAACTTTGGGGCACTCTTTGAAGTACTTTTGTGTTGGTTGAATGGATGAATCTAAGATTGTGTGATGCATATCGTATAATCATACCCACGGGTACTTGAGGTGACATTGGAGTATCTAGGTGACATTAGGGTTTTGGTAGATTTGTGTCTTAAGGTGTTATTCTAGTACGAACTCTGTGATAGATCGATCAGAAAGGATAACTTTGAGGTGATTTCGTACCCTACCATAATATCTTTGTTTGTTCTCCGCTATTAGTGACATTGGAGTGACTCTTTGTTGCATGTTGAGGGATAGTTATGTGATCCAATTATGTTATTATTGTTGAGAGAACTTGCACTAGTGAAAGTATGAACCCTAGGCCTTGTTTCCTAGAATTGCAATACCGTTTACGCTCACTTTTATCATTAGTTACCTTGCTGTTTTTATAGTTTCAGATTACAAAAACCTATATCTACTATCCATATACCACTTGTATCACCATCTCTTCGCCGAACTAGTGCACCTATATAATTTACCATTGTATTGGGTGTGTTGGGGACACAAGAGACTCTTTGTTATTTGGTTGCAGGGTTGCTTGAGAGAGACCATCTTCATCCTATGCCTCCCACGGATTGATAAACCTTAGGTCATCCACTTGAGGGAAATTTGCTACTGTCCTACAAACCTCTGCACTTGGAGGACCAACAACGTCTAGAAGAAGAAGGTTGTGTAGTAGACATCAGGCGCGCCCTCCACCCTCGTGGGCCCCTCGTTGCTCCACCGACCTACTTCTTCCTCCTCTATAAGTCCACGTACCCCGCAAACATCCAGGAGCACCATGAAAACCTAATTCCACCGCCGCAACCTTCTGTACCTGAGAGATCTCATCTCGGGGCCTTTTTCGGAGGTCCGCCGGAGGGGGCAATGATCATGGAGGGCCTCTACGTCAACTCCATTGCCTCTCCGGTGATGTGTGAGTAGTTTACTTCAGACCTTCGGGTCCATAGCTAGTAGCTAGATGGCTTCTTCTCTCTCTTTGGATCTCAATACAAAGTTCTCCTCGATTCTCTTGGAGATCTATTCGATGTAATCTTCTTTTGCGGTGTGTTTGTCGAGATCCGATGAATTGTGGGTTTATGATCCAGATTATCTATGAACAATATTTTATTCTTCTCTAAATTCTTTTATGTATGATTTGTTTATCTTTGCAAGTCTCTTCGAATTATCCGTTTGGTTTGGCCTACTAGATTGATGTTTCTTGCAATGGGAGAAGTGCTTAGCTTTGGGTTCAATCTTGCGGTGCTCCATCCCAGTGATAGTACGGGAAACGACACGTATTGTATTTTTGCCATCGAGGATAAAAAGATGGGGTTTATATCATATTGCATGAGTTTATCCCTCTACATCATATCATCTTGCTTAAGGCGTTACTCTGTTCTTATGAACTTAATACTCTAGATGCATGCTGGATAGCGGTCGATGTGTGGAGTAATAGTAGTAGATGCAGGCAGGAGTCGGTCTACTTGTCACGAACGTGATGCCTATATACATGATCATACCTAGATATTCTCATAATTATTCGCTTTTCTATCAATTGCTCGACAGTAATTTGTTTACCCACCATAATACTTATGCTATCTTGAGAGAAGCCACTAGTGAAACCTATGGCCCCCGGGTCTATTCTCCATCATACAAGTTTCCAATCTATTTTATTTTGCAATCTTTACTTTCAATCTATATCATAAAAATACCAAAAATATTTATCTTATTATTATGATCTCTATCAGATCTCACTCTTGCAAGTGGCCGTGAAGGGATTGACAACCCCTTTATCCCGTTGGTTGCGAGGTTCTTATTTGTTTGTGTAGGTACGAGGTGACTCGTGTGTGGTCTCCTACTGGATTGATACCTTGGTTCTCAAAAACTGAGGGAAATACTTACGCTGCTTTACTGCATCACCCTTTCCTCTTCAAGGGAAAACCTACACAGTGCTCAAGAGGTAGCAATGGCCATATCATATCATCACTTATATTGATTACATGAGATGTTTATCCTTTATGCATCTTATTCTGCTTTGATTGACGGTAGCATTATAAGATGATCTCTCACTAAAAATTTCAAAGTACAAGTGTTCTTCCTGAGTATGCACCGTTGCAAAAGATCGTCGTGTCGAGACACCACGTAATGATCGGGTGTGATAAGCTCAACATTCTTATACAACGGGTGCAAGCCAGTTTTGCACACGCATAATACTCGGGTTAAACTTGACGAGCCTAGCATATGCAGATATGGCCCCGGAACCCTGAGACCGAAAGGTCGAGCGTGACATATAGTAGATATGATCAACATAGTGATGTTCACCATTGAAAACTACTCCATTTCACGTGATGATCGGTTATGGTTTAGTTAATTTGGATCACGTGATCACTTAGATGATTAGAGGGATGTCTATCTAAGTGGGAGTTAGATTAATTGAACTTAAATTTATCATGAACTTAGTACCTGATAGTATTTTGCTTGTCTATGTTATTGCAGATAGATGGCCCGTGCTGTTGTTCCGTTGAATTTTAATGCGTTCCTTGAGAAACCAAAGTTGAAAGATGATGGTAGCAATTACACGGACTGGGTCCGTAACTTGAGGATTATCCTCATTGCTGCATAGAAGAGTTACGTCTTGGAAGCACCGCTAGGTGCTAGGCATGCTGCAGATGCTGCTGATGACGTTAAGAACGTCTGGCAGAGCAAAGCTGATGACTACTCGATAGATCAGTGTGCCATGCTTTACGGCTTAGAACCGGGACTTCAACGACGTTTTGAACGTCATGGAGCATATGAGATGTTCCAGGAGTTGAAGTTAATATTTCAAGCAAATGCCCGGATTGAGAGATATGAAGTCTCCAATAAGTTCTACACCTACAAGATGGAGGAGAATTGTTCTGTTAGTGAACATATACTCAGAATGTCTGGGTACCATAACCACTTGACTCAACTGGGAGTTAATCTTCCTGTTGATAGTGTCATTGACAGAGTTCTTCAATCACTGCCACCAAGCTACAAGAGCATCGTGATGAACTATAATATGCAAGGGTTGTATAAGACAATTCCCGAGCTCTTCACAATGCTAAAGGCTGCGGAGGTAGAAATCAATAAGGAGCATCAAGTGTTGATGGTCAACAAGACCACCAGTTTCAAGAAAAAGGGTAAAGGGAAGAAGAAGGGGAACTTCAAAAAGAACAGCAAACAAGTTGCTGCTTAAGAGAAGAAACCCAAGTCTGGACCTAAGCCTGAGGCTGAGTGCTTCTACTGCAAACAGACTGGTCATTGGAAGCGGAATTGCCCCAAGTATTTGGCGGATAAGAAGGACGGCAAGGTGAACAAAGGTATATGTGATATACATGTTATTGATGTGTACCTTACTAGAGCTCGCAGTAGCACCTGGGTATTTGATACTGGTTCTGTTGCTAATATTTGCAACTCGAAACAGGGACTATGGATTGAGCGAAGATTGGTTAAGGACGAGGTGACGATGCGCGTGGGAAATGGTTCCAAAGTCGATGTGATCGTCGTTGGCACGCTACCTCTACATCTACCTTCGGGATTAATTTTAGACCTAAATAATTGTTATTTGGTGCCAACGTTAAGCATGAACATTATATCTAGATCTTGTTTGATGCGAGACGGTTATTCATTTAAATCTAAGAATAATGGTTGTTATATTTACATGAGAAATATCTTTTATGGTCATGCACCCTTGAAGAGTGGTCTTGTGTTGAATCTCGATAGTAGTAATAAACATATTCATAATGTTGAAGCCAAAAGATGCAGAGTTTGATAATGATAGTGCAACTTATTTGTGGCACTGCCTTTTAGGTCATATTAGTATAAAGCGCATGAAGAAACTCCATTCTGATGGACTTTTGGAATCACTTGATTATGAATCACTTGGTACTTGTGAACCATGCCTCATGGGCAAGATGACTAAAACGCCGTTCTCCGGAACTACGGAGCGAGCAACAAATTTGTTGGAAATCATACATACTGATGTATGTGGTCCGATGAGTATTGAGGCTCGCGGTGGGTATCGTTATTTTATCACCTTCACAGATGATTTGAGCAGATATGGGTATATCTACTTAATGAAACCTAAGTCTGAAACATTTGAAAAGTTCAAAGAATTTCAGAGTGAAGTGGAAAATCATCGTAACAAGAAAATAAAGTTTCTATGATCTGATCGTGGAGGCGAATAGTTGAGTTATGAGTTTGGTCTACATTTGAAACAATGCGGAATAGTTTCGCAACTCATGCCACCCGGAACACCACATCGTAATGGTGTGTCCGAACGTCGTAATCGTACTTTACTAGATATGGTGCGATCTATGATGTCTCTTACTGATTTACCGCTATCGTTTTGGGATTCTCTTAGGTAGCTGGAACGTAGGGTCTCTAACAGGGAAGCTTCGGGAGCTAGTTGATGCAACGGTGAGGAGAGGTGTTGATATCCTTTGCGTCCAAGAAACCAATGGAGAGGACAGAAGGTGAAGGAGGTGGAGGATACCGGCTTCAAGCTGTGGTACATGGGGACGGCTGTGAACAGAAATGGAGTAGGCATCTTGATCAACAAGAGCCTCAAGTATGGAGTGGTAGACGTCAAGAGACGTGGGGACCGGATCATCCTGGTCAAGCTGGTAGTTGAGGACTTGGTTCTCAATGTTATCAGCGCGTATGCCCCGCAAGTAGGCCACAATGAGAACACCAAGAGGGAGTTCTAGGAAGGCCTGGAAGACATGGTTAGGAGTGTACCGATTGGTGAGAAGCTCTTCATAGGAGGAGACCTCAATGGCCACGTGGGTGCATCTAACACAGGTTTTGAAGGGGCGCATGGGGGCTTTGGCTATGGCATCAAGAATCAAGAAGGAGAAGATGTCTTAAGCTTTGCTCTAGCCTACAACATGATTGTAGCTAACACCCTCTTTAGAAAGAGAGAATCACATATGGTGACTTTTAATAGTGGCCAACACTCTAGCCAGATTAATTTCATCCTCTCGAGAAGAGAAGATAGGCGTGCGTGCCTAGACTGTAAGGTGATACCTGGAGAGAGTGTTGTACCCCAGCATAAGCTGGTGGTTGCTGACTTCCGCTTTCGGATTCGTGTCCAGCGGTATAAGCGTGCCAAAGTCGCTAGAATGAAGTGGTGGAAGCTCAAGGGGGAGGTAGCTCAGGTGTTCAAGGAGAGGGTCATTAAGGAGGGCCCTTGGGAGGAAGGAGGGGATGCGGACAATGTGTGGATGAAGATGGCGACTTGCATTCGTAAGGTGGCCTCAGAGGAGTTTGGAGTGTCCAGGGGAAGGAGAAGCGAAGATAAGGATACCTGGTGGTGGAATGATGATGTCCAGAAGGCGATTAAAGAGAAGAAAGATTGCTTCAGATGCCTATACCTGGATAGGAGTGCAGACAACATAGAGAAGTACAAGATGGCGAAGAAGGCCGCAAAGCGAGCTGTTGGTGAAGCAAGGGGTCGGGCATATGGGGACCTCTACCAACGGTTAGGCACGAAGGAAGGTGAAAGGGACATCTATAAGATGGCCAAGATCCGAGAGAGGAAGACGAGGGATATTGGCCAAGTCAAATGCATCAAGGATGGAGCAGGCCAACTCTTGGTGAAGGATGAGGACATTAAGCATAGATGGCGGGAGTACTTCGACAAGCTGTTTAATGGGGAGAATGAGAGTTCTACCATTGAACTGGGAGACTCCTTTGATGAGACCAGCATGCGTTTTGTGCGGCGAATCCAGGAGTCTGAGGTGAAGGAGGCTTTAAAAAGGATGAAAGGAGGCAAGGCGATGGGCCCTGATTGTATCCCCATTGAGGTGTGGAAAGGTCTCGGGGACATAGCAATAGTATGGCTAACCAAGCTTTTCAACCTCATTTTTCGGGCAAACAAGATGCCAGAAGAATGGAGACGGAGTATATTAATACCAATCTTCAAGAACAAGGGGGATGTTCAGAGTTGTACTAATTACCATGGAATTAAGCTGATGAGCCATACAATGAAGCTATGGGAGAGAGTCATTGAGCACCGCTTAAGAAGAATGACAAGCGTGACCAAAAATCAGTTCGGTTTCATGCCTGGGAGGTCGACTATGGAAGCCATTTTGTTGGTACGACAACTTATGGAGAGATATAGGGAGCAAAAGAAGGACTTGCATATGGTGTTCATTGACTTGGAGAAGGCCTATGATAAGATACCGCGGAATGTCATGTGGTGGGCCTCGGAGAAACACAAAATCCCAGCAAAGTACATTACCCTCATCAAGGACATGTAC
Organism: Triticum urartu; assembly: GCF_003073215.2. Classification (NCBI taxonomy): domain Eukaryota; kingdom Viridiplantae; phylum Streptophyta; class Magnoliopsida; order Poales; family Poaceae; genus Triticum; species Triticum urartu. The sequence continues at coordinate 612,437,142 of NC_053028.1, forward strand.
GATAATGTTGTGACAAGTGTTCGAACAAGTGATGCCGACACCGATGACTTCCCGATTAAGATAGGACTGCATCAGGGGTCAGCTTTGAGCCCTTATCTTTTTGCATTGGTGATGGACGAGGTCACAAGGGATATACAAGGAGATATCCCATGGTGTATGCTCTTTGCGGATGATGTGGTGCTAGTTGACGATAGTCGGACGGGGGTAAATAGGAAGTTAGAGTTATGGAGACAAACCATGGAATCGAAAGGGTTTAGGCTTAGTAGAACTAAAACCGAGTAGATGATGTGCGATTTCAGTACTACTAGGTGTGAGGAGGAGGAGGTTAGCCTTGATGGCCAGGTGGTATCTCGGAAGGACACCTTTCGGTATTTGGGGTCAATGTTGCAGGAGGATGGGGGTATTGATGAAGATGTGAACCATCGAATCAAAGCTGGAGGGATGAAGTGGCACCAAGCTTCTGGCATTCTCTGTGACAAGAGAGTGCCACAAAAGCTAAAAGGCAAGTTCTACAGGATGATGGTTCGACCCAGAATGTTGTATGGCGCGGAGTGTTGGCCGACTAAAAGGCGACATGTTCAACAGTTAGGTGTGGCGGAGATGCATATGTTGAGATGGATGTGTGGCCACACGAGGAAGGATTGAGTCCGGAATGATGATATACGAGATAGAGTTAGGGTAGCAGCAATTGAGGAGAAGCTTGTCCAACATCGTCTGAGATGGTTTGGGCATATTCAACGTAGGCCTCCAGAAGCTCCAGTGCATAGCGGACAGCTAAAGCTTGCGGAGAATGTCAAGAGAGGGCGGGGTAGACCGAATTTGACATGGGAGGAGTTCGTTAAGAGAGACCTGAAGGATTGGAGTATCACCAAAGAGCTAGCTATGGATAGGGGTGCGTGGAAGCTTGCTATCCATGTGCCAGAGCCATGAGTTGGTTGCGAGATCTTATGGGTTTCACCTCTAGCCTACCCGACTTGTTTGAGACTAAAGGCTTTGTTGTTGTTGTTGTTGTTGTTGTTGTTGTTGTTGTTGTTGTTGTTGTTGTTGTTGTTGTTGTTGTTGTTGTTTTGGGGTTATGCTTTAGAGACGGCTGCATTCACGTTAAATAGGGCACCATCGAAATCCGTTGAGACGATGCCTTATGAACTGTGGTTTGGCAAGAAACCAAAGTTGTCGTTTCTTAAAATTTGGGGCTGCGATGCTTATGTGAAAAAACTTCAACCTGATAAGCTCGAACCCAAATCGGAGAAATGTGTCTTCATAGGATACCCAAAAGAAACTATTAGGTACACCTTCTATTACAGATCCGAAGGCAAGACATTTGTTGCTAAGAATGGATCATTTCTAGAGAAGGAGTTTCTCTCGAAAGAAGTGAATGGGAGGAAAGTAGAACTTGATGAGGTAACTATACCTGCTCCCTTATTGGAAAGTAGTTCATCACAGAAACCGGTTCATGTGACACCTACACCAATTAGTGAGTAAGCTAATGATGATGATCATGAAACTTCAGATCAAGTTACTACCGAACCTCATAGGTCAACCAGAGTAAGATCCGCACCAGAGTGGTACGGCAATCCTGTTCTGGAAGTCATGTTACTTGACCATGACGAACCTAAGAACTATGAAGAAGCGATGGTGAGCCCAGATTCCGCAAAATGGCTCGAGGCCATGAAATCTGAGATGGGATCCATGTATGAGAACAAAGTGTGGACTTTGGTTGACTTGCCCAATGATCGGCAAGCCATCGAGAATAAATGGATCTTCAAGAAGAAGACTGACGCTGACGGTAATGTTAATGTCTACAAAGCTCGACTTGTTGCGAAAGGTTTTCGATAAGTTCAAGGGGTTGACTACGATGAGACTTTCTCACCCGTAGCAATGCTTAAGTCTGTCCGAATCATGTTAGCAATTGCCGCATTTTATGATTATGAAATTTGGCAAATGGATGTCAAAACTGCATTCCTGAATGGATTTCTGGAAGAAGAGTTGTATATGATGCAACCAGAAGGTCTTGTCGATCCAAAGGGTGCTAACAAAGTGTGCAAGCTTCAGCGATCCATTTTTGGACTGGTGCAAGCCTCTCGGAGTTGGAATAAACGTTTTGATAGTGTGATCAAAGCATATGGTTTATACAGACTTTTGGAGAAGCCTGTATTTACAAGAAAGTGAGTGGGAGCTCTGTAGCATTTCTAATATTATATGTGGATGACATATTGTTGATTGGAAATGATATATAATTTTTGGATAGCATAAAAGGATACTTGAATAAGAGTTTTTCAATGAAAGACCTGGAAGAGTTGCTTATATATTGGGCCTCAAGATCTATAGAGATAGATCAAGACGCTTAATTGGACTTTCACAAAGCACATACCTTGATAAAGTTTTGAAGAAGTTCAAAATGGATCAAGCAAAGAAAGGGTTCTTGCTTATGTTACAAGGTGTGAAGTTGAGTAAGACTCAATGCCCGACCACTGCAGAAGATAGAGAGAAAATGAAAAGTGTTTCCTATGCTTCAGCCATAGGCTCAATCATGTATGCAATGCTGTGTACCAGACCTGATGTGTGCCTTGCTATTAGTTTAGCAAGGAGGTACCAAAGTGATCCAGGAGTGGATCACTGGACAACGGTCAAGAACATCTTGAAATACCTGAAAAGGACTAAGGATATGTTTCTCGTTTATGGAGGTGACAAAGAGCTCATCGTAAATGGTTACGTCGATGCAAGCTTTGACACTGATCCGGACGATTCTAAATCGCAAACCAGATACATATTTATATTGAACGGTGGAGCTGTTAGTTGGAGCAGTTCTAAACAAAGCGTCGTGGCGGGATCTACATGTGAAGCGGAGTACATAGCTGCTTCGGAAGCAGCAAATGAAGGAGTCTGGATGAAGGAGTTCATATCCGATCTAGGTGTCATACCTAGTGCATCGGGTCCAATGAAAATCTTTTGTAACAATACTGGTGCAATTGCCTTGGCAAAGGAATCCAAATTTCACAAAAGAACTAAACACATCAAGAGACGCTTCAATTCCTTCCGGGATCAAGTCCAGGTGGGAGACATAGAGATTTGCAAGATACATATGGATCTGAATGTTGCAGACCCGTTGTCGGTGTCAAAACCGGCGGATCTCGGGTAGGGGGTCCCGAACTGTGCGTCTAAGGTGGATGGTAACAGTAGGCGGGGGACACAATGTTTACCCAGGTTTGGGCCCTCTCGATGGAGGTAATACCCTACTTCCTGCTTTATTGATCTTGATGATATGAGTATTACAAGAGTTGATCTACCACGAGATCGTAGATGCTAAACCCTAGAAGCTAGCCTATGATTATGATTGTTGTTTTCCTACGGACTAAACCCTCCGGTTTATATGACACCAGAGGGGGCTAGGGTTACACAGAGTCGGTTACAAGGGAGGAGATCTACATATCCGAATTGCCAAGCTTGCCTTCCACGCAAAGGACAGTCCCACCTGGACATGGGACGAAGTCTTCAATCTTGTATCTTCATAGTCCAATAGTCCGGACAAAGGGTATAGTCCGGCTGTCCGAGGACCCCCTAATCCAGGACTCCCTTAGTAGCCCCTGAACCAGGCTTCAATGACGATGAGTCCGGCGCATAGATCGTCTTCGGCATTGCAAGGCGGGATCTTCCTCCGAATACTTCATAGAAGATTTCGAACATAAGGATCGTGTCCGGCTCTGCAAAACAAATTCCACATACCACCGTAGAGAGTACAATATCCCACAAATCTAATCTGCTGACAAATTTCATAGCGTGACATCACGCCATGGCCCGATCATTATTCGAACCATTTTTCTCAACCAGCTACTCCACATATTGCGAGGCAGTTTTCTTGTCACGTCTTTCCGAAGCAGAGATCATGTCCGCTTATCACGGGATCCTCATCAATACGGGTGTGGGTAACCCAATCGTGCTTGTTAATATGACTCCTCGATTTTAGGCAAGTTCTGAATGGCCACGCGGAGGACGCTTGATATTCGCCCTCTTTATAAAGGGGACAAGGCCTGTCCTTTTCTTCTCGCGCTCTATCCTTCCCTCCCCCACCCCGAGTTCCAACACCCAAGGCTCAGGCTAAGCGCTTCAGACCTTCAACCATGTCTGGATCCAACCTTCAAGGCCGATGGATGGCTTCCTCTGTCACAGAGGAGGATGATACGTCTCCAACGTATCTATAATTTTTGATTGCTCCATGCTCTATTATCTTCTGTTTTGGACATTATTGGGATTTATTATCCACTTTTATATTATTTTCGGGACTAACCTATTAACCGGAGGCCCATCCCAGAATTGCTGTTTTTTGCCTATTTTAGGGTTTCGAAGAAAAGGAATATCAAACGGAGTCCAAACGGAATGAAACCTTCAGGAACGTGATTTTTGGAACGAACAAGATCCAGGAGACTTGGATCCTATGTCAAGCAACCAACAGGGAGGCCACGAGGGGGGGGGGGGCGCCTACCCCCCCCCCCCCCCCCCCCCCCCCCCCCCCGGGCCCCCCCTCCACTCTCGTGGGGCCCATGTTGCTCCACCGACGTACTTCTTCCTCCTATATATACCTACGTACCCCCAAACGATCAGATACAGAGCCAAAACCCTAATTCCACCGCCGTAACTTCCTGTATCCACGAGATCCTATCTTGGGGCCTGTTCCAGAGCTCCACCGGAGGGGGCATCGATCACGGAGGGCTTCTACATCAACACCATAGCCTCTCCGATGAAGTGTTAGTAGTTTACCTCAGACCTTCGGGTCCATAGTTATTAGCTAGATGGCTTCTTCTCTCTTTTTGGATCTCAATACAAAGTTCTCCTCCTCTCTTGTGGAGATCTATTCGATGTAATCTTCTTTTGCGGTGTGTTTGTTGAGATCGATGAATTGTGGGTTTATGATCAAGTTTATCTATGAACAATATTTGAATCTTCTCTGAATTATTTTATGTATGATTGGTTATCTTTGCAAGTCTCTTCGAATTATCAGTTTGGTTTGGCCTACTAGATTGATCTTTCTTGCAATGGGAGAAGTGCTTGGCTTTGGGTTCAATCTTGCGGTGTCCTTTCCCAGTGATAGTAGGGGCAGCAAGTCACGTATGTATTGTTGCCATCGAGGATAACAAGATGGGGTTTTCATCATATTGCATGAGTTTATCCCTCTACATCATGTCATCTTGCTTAAGGCATTACTCTGTTCTTATGAATTTAATACTCTAGATGCATGCTGGATAGCGGTCGATGTGTGGAGTAATAGTAGTAGATGCAGGCAGGAGTCGGTCTACTTGTCTCGGGCGTGATGCCTATATACATGATCATACCTAGATATTCTCATAACTATGCTCAATTCTGTCAATTGCTCAACAGTAATTTGTTCACCCATCGTAAAATACCTATGCTCTTGAGAGAAGCCACTAGTGAAACCTATGGCCCCCGGGTCTATATTCATCATATTAAATCTTCCAATACTTTGCTTTTTTACTTTGCTTTTATTTTACTTTGCATCTTTATCATAAAAATACCAAACATATTATCTTATCATATCTATCAGATCTCACTCTCATAAGTGACCGTGTAGGGATTGACAACCCCTTATCGCGTTGGTTGCGAGGATTTATTTGTTTTGTGTAGGTGTGAGGGACTGGCGCATAGCCTCCTACTGGATTGATACCTTGGTTCTCAAAAACTGAGGGAAATACTTACGCTACTTTGCTGCACCACCCTTTCCTCTTCAAGAGAAAACCAACGCAAGTGCTCAAGAGGTAGCAAAGGACATCAAGAAGCTAAGGGAAGCTAGGTATCTGACTGCCGAAATCTCGCACAGGCTGCCTGCTCAAGGGCAGGTCATCCCTACTCTCGAACCCAACAAGAGTGTCGTATTTTTTTCGCACTTCCTCCGAGGGCTAGGCTTTAGTCTTGATGCCTTTGTTAGAGGGCTTATGTTCTATTACGGGCTCGACTTCCATGATCTAGCTCCAGATTCCATCCTTCACATCTCGTCGTTTATCATCGTGTGTGAGGCCTTCCTCCGCATCACCCCACACTTCTGATTATGGCTAAGACCTTCAATGTGAAGCTGAAGATGATCGATGGGCGAAACACAAAATGCGGAGGTGCTATAATAAGCAAAGGCATCGATGCTCCATGGCCAAAGGGCTCCTTCCCGAAGATGTCCAACCTATGGCAGCGGGAGTGGTTTTACATCACAGCTCCCCAAAGTACTAAGTGGGTAGCTGCCCCCGCCTTCCGTTCGGGACCCCCGCCACAACTGGCATCATGGGTCAACAAGGGGCTGGACTGGGGGGCAGTTAATGACGTGCCGACATTGCAAAGTCGCATCCGAGATCTCCTCAAGAGAGATGTCAGTCTTGTCAAGGTAATGCAAGTTATGCTAGTTCGTCGGGTCCTGCCATGCCAACGTCGATCTCTCCGTATGTGGGAGTTCATCCCGGAAGGACCGCGAACTATTCAGCAATTCTTCGGCGTGGCACTCGAAGAGATGTATGGATTGTTCTTCGAATCATGAATAAAGTGTCCGGACACCACCGAGGATGCGGGTCTAAACTGCGATCGTCCAGATATCCACGCAAGTTATTCTGCAGCCGAACACACCGTCTTTTCATATACCATTATTCTGAAAAATTACTCTTGGCCAGGACCGGATAAGAAAGGCGAAGATGATCAGGTGTTCGGCCTGCCTTCCCGAAGGCTCACCGGATCCTGTACTAGCCCGGATGCTTGAGCACGCACCTTATCAAGTGCCATCAGGGGAAGATAAAGGGAGGAATAAAGAAGCCGAAAGCGGGCCTCACACATTACTCATCCAAACCGGGGGAATTAGTGTCTCCGCGAAAAAGGATAATCGGGGAGAAGAATCTGAAATTCCCTCTCCCCAAGGAAGGAAAAGGAGCACCTCTGAAGACTTGGAAACAAGGGTTTCCAAACGAGGGAAGAAACCTTCGCCAGGGGGCCCTGCCCCGGAGGGCATCCTTACCGCACAGTGCCCGCAAGGGGATCAACCCTCCACCGAGCTGTAAGTGAACAAGAGTACTTTTGGTAAATATATCTAGTTTTATCTCCAAGGACAATAACTGAGACATATGTCCTGCAGTCCGAATCGTAGTCCTTCTCGGCATAGTTCATCTTCGGGGGATCTTCTTCCGGAGATGATGGAGAGCGAAACGCCTCCCCTTGTCTCGCCGCCTCCTCGGGAGGATGACCCTGATGTGTCATCACGAAGGATTTCTCCTGATCCGCCAAGGCCATAAGGTAACCCTTCGGCCACCCAAAGTCTAGAGTATTCGACTCCTAAGGGGAGCAACAGAAAGAGTCTAGGATTGTCCGGTGCACAACCGGACGTACTGATGGGTCTTTTGGAGCAAGCGGCTATCTCAGAGGAGCATCGTACTTTAATGGGTACGGTGGTTGAGAGGATCTCATCCGCCAAAAGTGGGTTGCATGAAGATTTTACGAGCCTGCTAAGAGGCTTTGAGGTACGCAAAGTAATATATAAATTTTTGACGGTACCGCACACGCTAGGTGTGCTCTATACAGATAGTAGCCCCTGAGATTCTGGTTGCTGTCCAGAGGCGGCAAACAGAGGATCGTAGTCCTAGGTAATGAGCGCGCTGCTTTCATATGTAGGCGGCTGACAGTCCGGTGGCTGGCTGGACTACTGAATTTGTCGGACTGAGCCGGCAACTTGACGCGGCAGATGCCGACATTGCGCTTGTGAACAAGCAGCTTGACGAGGCACAGGGTATGTATTTTCGGGTGGTCAACAAATATTAAGAGGAGCATGATGCTAGTATCTATAATATGATGTGACTGGAGATGGAGCTGCCGCCGTGGAGACCCTTCAGGCGGAACTTGCCCAAGCCAAGGAACAAGCCAGGAGAAGTGATGCGGCCGCCCTAAAGGCGGTCGAAGACTTAAGGGATGAACAGGTTGCTCATCGCAAGAGTGAAGATAAAATAGCCAAGATGGCTGTTGAGCTAAAAGATGTCGCCGGCCGATATGAGCTTCTTGAAAAGGAAAGCCAAGCGAGGGCGATTGACTTGAAGAAAGCCGTGGAAGCAGCCAAGGAAACCCGTTCTAAAACCAGAGCGGCGAAGGAGGAGCTCCGTCAAGCCGGAGATATCATGACTGGGAAGCCCTTTTTGTTGCGGACGAAGTTCGAAGATCCGAAGTATGCCCCTCTGGATCAATTATGGAGTGATGCAGATGCGTATTCAGACTTTGCAATGAGTGCTGCTGATGCGACTGCGTTGTTCAAAGATCAAAAAGATCACGAAGTGAAAAAGTTGTTCTGGTCGCAGTTCGGTGCTCCAACGCGTCCGCTGCTGTTAAATGAGCAAATGGCCGAGTGGGCTGAGCTCCATAGGTTATCCGGGCTTGCCATGAGGTCTGCCGTGGATCATCTTTGGCCGGAAGGACCAAGGCCGAATAGTTATTTTGGTTTAGTGCAACGATTCCTTGGTACTGTGCCGCATATCGACGCTGTAAAGAGGTCGGCGTGCATAGAGGGTGCGCGGATGGCTCTTGCTCGTGTTAAGTCATACTGGGCAGAGATGGATGCCACTGCTATTGCAACCCGGGGTAGAGCCGTAGGCCAGGTCTCGGCCGAGCACTATTTTGAAGAAGTCCTAGAAGGCGCTCGTTTAATAGAGGCTCAGTGCTTGAAGAGTGTCATGTTCGAGTGACATGTATCCCAATTGTAAAAACAATGCTATTTGGATTATAAAGGCCGTGTTTATACTTTTGCCTGAAAGTATTGTGATGCCTCCTGTGCGGCCATTTATGTATGTATATAACATGAAAGTTTGCAGTCGTCGGCTTCAGCCCCCACGCATATAATGCAGGGGTGTTTGGAAAAGCGCGCATTCACACTTGATGCAACGTCTTGGTCCATTAAGGAGGTAATACCGCGGCAACAAGGCAACCGGACTATATTGCTTTAACACTTTCACTTAGCCATAGGAGTTTGACACTGGGGCTACTATATAGCCCCTGGTACTTCCGCGCTTGTCCGAATACGGTGCGCGTACGTACATGACCGGGAAACCGATCCTTCATTAATGCGGAGGAATCGCGAAGATTCCGCTGAGTGCTCGATTGGTTGACCAGTCTCGCGCTTTATCATGACAGTCAGTTTTCGGCTTTCTCTACTGAGGTGCTCATCCAGATGAACCAGGGCACAATCGCAGTAGTTCTCCCGGTGCCACCTTAGCCGATAGTGCAGAACGTAAGGTAGCAAAACACGGGAGCTGGGCAAACCCAACTGTTGACCAAAGACATGATTCAGAGCTGATGCATATAAGGCCAAACTCACGACGCCGAACACTCACTAAGGTATTCAGTCTTTACAACGTATACTGGGCTGAGTAACGCCCTCGGTAATAAGCACTGAATTTCCAGGTACGTGCATTAGTCTGACGTGACAAAATGCCAATAACGCCAGCATCCTTCTTGGTTATGTTGAGTATCCGGAGGGTGTGAAGCAACAAGAGACAGTAAAAAAAGGTTTACACAGGGTCTTAATCTAAAAAGAAACCTTTGAACGGGCCCCTGCTGCATGTCTGCGCCTGTGTCTCCGTTGTGCTGTATCCTGGAAGGGTGTAGCTCGATTATCATTTGTAAAAGACAAAAACCCAGGTGAAAGTTTTCGTGCGAAAAATTTGTTGTTCTTAATAAACCATTAAAATTCAATGTAAATAAGGACAAGCCGAACTGTAGTCCTTTTTACGTGTGGAAAGCCCCTAGCACCACCTATGGGGGTATATCCATCGACCCAGTCTTAGGTTTATCTGAGATGTTACAGCTAGTGGTGCGCCGGACTCGTCTAGCCGTGTCCGCGGTCTTGACGACCGATCATTTATTCTGGTTGAAGAGGCCGTTCAGTGTTCGGCTGCTAAAGCCGCCACACATTCTTCCGCATGTAAGGGATGCTTTGTGTTTCCGCTAACTATGATGATGCCACGTGGACCGGGCATCTTGAGCTTAAGATAAGCGTAATGCGGTATTGTATTAAAACGAGCGAAGGCTATTCTTCCGGGTAGTGCTTGATAGCTGCTTCGGAATGGAGCGATGTCGAAGGTTAACTTTTCACTTCGGAAGTTGTCGGGAGAGCCGAATATAACCTCTAATACTAGAGAGCCCGTGCAGAGGGCCTCTGGGCCTGGTATTACTCCTTTAAAGGTAGTATTGCTTTGGTTGATTCTTGCCGGGTCTATCCCCATTTTGCAGATTGTGTCCTGATATATCAGATTAAGACTACTGCCGCCGTCCATAAGGACTAGGGTGAGATGGTATCCATCAATTATTGGGTCTAGTACCAAGGCAGCCGATCCTCCGTGCCGGATACTAGTCGGGTGATCCTTGCGATCAAAAGTGGTCGGGAAGGCCGACCAAGGGTTGAACTTGGGGGTGACGGGCTCCACGGCGCATACGTCTTGGAGTGCGCGTTTGCTCCGCCTCTTCGTTACGTGAATCATGTTCACTGTTTTGACTTCTGGTGGGAATTTTTTCTGTCCCCCAGTGTTTTGCTGGCGAGGCTCATCCTCGTCTTCACTTGGTGTCTCCCTCCCCTTGTGTTCGGCGTTTAGCTTGCCGGCCTGCTTGAAGACCCAACATTCTCTGTTGGTGTGATTTGCAGGTTTGTCGGAGGTGCCATGAATCTGACATAATCTGTCTAGAATCTTGTTTAGGCTCGACGGTCCATCTCTGCTGCCTTTGAATGGCTTTTTCCGTTGACCGGATCCAGAGCCCCTGAATCCGGCGATTACCGCCGTGTTGTCTGGGCTGTCTTCCTTGTTTCGATGCGTGCTTTTATTGCGTCGTGGTTTTCCATTGCCATCCCTGACTTCGGATGTGCCTGGGTTGCTGGTGCCGCTACGGGCCAGCCAACTATCTTCGCCCGTGCAAAAGCGGGCCATAAGGCTTGTTAGGGCTGCCATAGTCCTTGGTTTTTCTTGGCCGAGGTGTCTAGCGAGCCATTCATCCTGGACACTGTGTTTGCAAGCCGCTAAGGCTTCGGCTTCCGGGCAGTCGACAATTTGATTCTTCTTAGTGAGGAATCTGTTCCAAAGCTTTCGGGCTGACTCTCCGGGCTGTTGAATTATATGACTTAAATCGTCTGCATCCGGAGGTCGGACATAGGTCCCTTGAAAATTAGCCCTAAAAGCATCCTCAAGCTCTTCCCAACTTCCAATTGAGTTTTCGGGGAGGCTCTTCAGCCAGTGCCGAGCTGGTCCTTTCAACTTGAGGGGCAAGTATTTGATGGCGTGGAGATCATCTCCGTGAGCCATGTGGATATGAAGGATAAAGTCCTGAATCCAGACCCCAGGGTCTGTCGTTCTGTCGTATGCCTCTATGTTCACGGGTTTGAATCCCTCAGGAAATTCATGATCCAGCACCTCATCGGTGAAGCATAGGGGGTGCACGGCACCCCTGTATTTGGTTGTGTCATGGAATTCTGACAGTTGTAGTGTTCGGCTTTGGTTCTGTGCCGGAGCGCGCTTCCTTGATCCGTAGATGGACCTGGTCATTCCGGCTTTTTGGTGCAAGTCCTCATGTAAATCGTGTCCTAACTTATGTGCAACATCGTTAGCCGCCCTATCGCGGCCACGGGGTGGTCGATCCGGCTGATCGGCCATTTTATTTTTCGGCTGTATAGGCTCTAAGGCCTCGTCATCAAATTCAGGCAGCAGCTTGCGCTTTGGATAGCTCTTTGTGTGGCGACTGCCACCGTACTTTTCTTCAGTGTCGAGCACTTTGTTCCATCTACTGTTGAGTGTATTTTGCATGGTCTTAAGCCTTTGCTTCTGCTTCTTTAGACTCCTCGCGGTGGCAATAAGCCTTCTATGGAGGTTCTCTTGCTCCGAGTGCCTTTCCGGGATGATGTGTGCATCGTCGTCCGAATTGTTCTCCTCTCCGGAGATAGGTTGATTAGCTTTACCCTCGGCTTCGCCGTGATCGGACAGTGGCTCCGTACTATCTTCGCCGTCCGCTGGTTCATCCTGCTCTGTCGTTGGGTCCATCGGTCGTCATTTCCTTTGGAGTCAACCGTGGTATTATTCTTTCCTGCGCTGTTATCACTGTTTTTGCCGAGGCGGGATTTGGAGCAGCACCTACATCGTCGCTTTGGTTGTTTCTCCAGGGGATTATCCTTTGCTGCCTCCTTCCGTTCCTCGTCATTGTTTTCTTTGGGTGTATTCACCATGTATATATCATGTGATGAAGTGGTTGTCCAGCGCCCTGTGGGCGGTGGTTCCTGTTCCTCTCCTGCATCGTCATCCATACCGTCGATGTCTTCGGAGTCGAAATCAAGCATGTTGGTTAAATCGTCGACAGTGGCTATTAAGTGGGTGGTGGGTGGGTGCTGAATTTCTTCGTCGTCTGCCTCCCACTCGAGCCGGACATAGTTCGGCAGAGGGTCTCCTGACAAGGAGAGAGACCTTAATGACTCTAGCACATCGCCCAAGGGCGAGTGCTGGAAAATATCCACGGAGGAAAACTCCATGATCGGCGCCCAATCAGATTCGATAGGCACGGACGCAGGCGGTTTGGAGCCCGTGGCCGGGGACGAATCCAAGGGTCTGACAACGCATGTCTCGTAGGAGGTAAAATCAGTATTCGGCTCTATCGCCGCTGAATGTGCGGCCTCCGTGGCAGGGTCCATCCACCCGTCCTCGGACGGCGCAATCTGCTCCGGATTGAGGGCCAGAGTAGCCACAGGTGTGATCTCCCGAACACCGTCCGACGAGAGAGCTAGGTCATGCTCGTCGTGACTGTGCAGCGCACCTGACATGGGCTCGAATCCGTTGAAGATCAAGTCTCCGCGGATGTCAGCAGTATAGTTTGAACTTCCAAGCCTGACCTGACGGCCAAGGGCGTAGCTCTCGATCTGCTACAGATGGCCAAGCGAGTTGGCCCGCAGTGCGAAGCCGCCGAATACGAAGATCTGTCCGGGGAGAAAAACCTCACCCTGGATCGCATCGTTGCTGATGATCGAAGGAGCCATCAAGCCTTATGGTGACGGCACAGTGGAACTCTCAATGAAAGCACCAATGTCGGTGTCAAAACCGGCGGATCTCGGGTAGGGGGTCCCGAACTGCGCGTCTAAGGTGGATGGTAACAGGAGGCGGGGGACACAATGTTTACCCAGGTTCGGGCCCTCTCGATGGAGGTAATACCCTACTTCCTGCTTGATTGATCTTGATGATATGAGTATTACAAGAGTTGATCTACCACGAGACCTTAGAGGCTAAACCCTAGAAGCTAGCCTATGATTATGATTGTTGTTGTCCTACGGACTAAACCCTCCGATTTATATAGACACGGAGGGGGCTAGGGTTACACAGAGTCGGTTACAAGGGAGGAGATCTACATATCCGAATTGCCAAGCTTGCCTTCCACGCAAAGGAGAGTCCCACCCGGTCACGGGACGAAGTCTTCAATCTTGCATCTTCATAGTCCAACAGTCCGGCCAAAGGGTATAGTCCGGCTGTCCGAGGACCCCCTAATCCAGGACTCCCTCACCTGTTGACTAAGCCTCTTCCACGAGCAAAACACGATCAGCACCAAGACTCCATGGGTGTTAGAATCATTACTGTGTAATCTAGATTATTGACTCTAGTGCAAGTGCGAGACTGAAGGAAATATGCCCTAGAGGCAATAATAAAGTTATTATTTATTTCCTCATATCATGATAAATGTTTATTATTCATGCTAGAATTGTATTAACTGGAAACATAATACATGTGTGAAAACATAAACAAACATAGTGTCACTAGTATGCCTCTACTTGACTAGCTCGTTGATCAAAGATGGTTAAGTTTCCTAACCATAGACATGAGTTGTCATTTGATCAACGGGATCACATCATTAGGAGAATGATGTGATTGACATGACCCATTCTGTTAGCTTAGCACTTGATCGTCTAGTTTACTGCTATTGCTTTCTTCATGACTTATACATGTTCCTATGACTATGAGGTTATGCAACTCCCGATTACCGGAAGAACACTTTGTTTGCTACCAAACGTCACAACGTAACTGGGTGATTATAAAGGTGCTCTACAGGTGTCTCCGATGGTGTTCGTTGAGTTGGCATAGATCGAGAATAGGATTTGTCACTCCGATTGTCGGAGAGGTATCTCTGGGCCCTCTCGGTAATGCACATCACTATAAGCCTTGCAAGCAATGTGACTAAGGAGTTAGTTACGGGATGATGCATTACGGAACGAGTAAAGAGACTTTCCGGTAACAAGCTTGAACTAGGTATTGAGATACCGATGATCGAATCTCGGGCAAGTAACATACTGATGACAAAGGGAACAACATATGTTGTTATGCGGTTTGACCGATAAAGATCTTCGTAGAATATGTAGGAACCGATATGTGCATCCAGGTTCCGCTATTGGTTATTGACCGGAGACGTGTCTCGGTCATGTCTACATAGTTCTCGAACCCGTAGGGTCCGCACGCTTAAAGTTCTGTGACAATTGGTATTATGAGTTTTTGAGTTTTGATGTACCGAAGGTAGTTCGGAGTCCCGGATATGATCACGGACATGACGAGGAGTCTCGAAATGGTCAAGACATAAAGATCGATATATTGAATGACTATGTTCGGACACCGGAAGTGTTTCGTGAGGTTTCAGACATATACCGGAGTACCATGGGGTTATCGGACCCCCCCGGGGAGTATATTGGGCCTAATGGGCCTTAGTGGGAGAAGAGGAGGGGCGGCCAGGGCAGCCACACGCCCCTCCCCCTCTAGTCCGAATTGGACAAGGAGGGGGGCCTTTCCTTTTCTTCTTCTCTCCCTTCCTCTCCTACTCCTACTCCTACTTGGAAGGGGGGAGTCCTACTCCCGATGGGAGTAGGACTCCTCATGGGGCGCGCCATAGGAGGCCGACCCCCTCCCCCTCCTCGACTCCTTTATATACGGGGAGGGGGCACCCCTTGGAGAAACAACAATTGATCATTGATCTTTTAGCCGTGTGCGGTGCTTCCCTCCACCATAATCCACCTCGGTAATATCATAGCGGTGCTTAGGCGAAGCCTTGTGTCGGTAGCTTC
Source organism: Triticum urartu (assembly GCF_003073215.2). Classification (NCBI taxonomy): domain Eukaryota; kingdom Viridiplantae; phylum Streptophyta; class Magnoliopsida; order Poales; family Poaceae; genus Triticum; species Triticum urartu. The sequence continues at coordinate 612,452,230 of NC_053028.1, forward strand.
ATCAACACTGCTACCTCTTGAGCACTGCGTTGGGTTTCCTTGAAGAGGAAAGGATGATGCAGCAAAGTAGCGTAAGTATTTCCCTCAGTTTTTGAGAACCAAGGTATCAATCCAGTAGGAGGCTACGCGCAAGTCCTTCATACCTGCACAAAACAAATAACTCCTCGCAACCAACGCGATAAGGGGTTGTCAATCCCTTCACGGTCACTTACGAGAGTGAGATCTGATAGGTATGATAAGATAATATTTTTTGGTATTTTTGTGATAAAGATGCAAAGTAAAATAAAAGCAAAGTAAAAAGCAAAGTAAATAAATAAGTATTGGAAGATTAATATGATGAAGATAGACCTGGGGGCCATAGGTTTCACTAGTGGCTTCTCTCAAGAGCATAAGTATTTTATGGTGGGTGAACGAATTACTGTTGAGCAATTGACAGAATTGAGCATAGTTATGAGAGTATCTAGGTATGATCATGTATATAGGCATCACGTCCAAGACAAGTAGACCGACTCCTGCCTGCATCTACTACTATTACTCCACTCATCGACCGCTATCCAGCATGCATCTAGAGTATTAAGTTCATGGAAACAGAGTAACGCCTTAAGCAAGATGACATGATGTAGAGGGATAAATTCATGCAATATGATAAAAACCCCATCTTGTTATCCTCGATGGCAACAATACAATACGTGCCTTGCTGCCCCTGCCGTCAATGGGAAAGGACACCGCAAGATTGAACCCAAAGCTAAGCACTTCTCCCATTGCAAGAAAGATCAATATAGTAGGCCAAACCAAACTAATAATTCGAAGAGACTTGCAAAGATAACCAATCATACATAATAGAATTCAGAGAAGATTCAAATATTGTTCAAAGATAATCTTGATCATAAACCCACAATTCATCGGTCTCAACAAACACACCGCAAAAAGAAGATTACATCGAATAGATCTCCACAAGAGAGGGGGAGAACTTTGTATTGAGATCCAAAAAGAGAGAAGAAGCCATCTAGCTAATAACTATGGACCCGAAGGTCTGAGGTAAACTACTCACACTTCATCGGAGAGGCTATGGTGTTGATGTAGAAGCCCTCCGTGATGGATGCCCCCTCCGGCGGAGCTCCGGAACAGGCCCCAAGATGGGATCTCGTGGATACAAAAGGTTGCGGCGGTGGAATTAGGTTTTTGGCTCCGTATCTGATCGTTTGGGGGTACGTAGGTATATATAGGAGGAAGAAGTACGTCGGTGGAGCAACAGGGAGCCCATGAGGGTGGAGGGCGCGCCTGGGGGGGGCCCTACCTCGTGGCCTCCTCCTTTGTTTCTTTACATAGGGTCCAAGTCTCCTGGATCATGTTCATTCCGAAAATCACGTTCCCAAAGGTTTTTTTTTACCATGAAGGCTGCAGGGCTTACACCCCACAACATTTATTAAAAATAAAGCAAACACATACAGGGTTTCCTCAAGGTGAGGAAAGAAAAAATAACAAAGAAAAAAGAAAAAAGAGAGAAAGAGGAAGAAAAACTATACAGGGTAGGGGAGCACTATACCTATAAATTACAAATAAACAAAGGAGACAAACAGGAACTCTCCTCAAGGAGGAAGAAAATCAATCCACTTAAGAAGGGCGTCTCTAAATTTCCATTTTATTCGGTGGGAGAGCAGAGTGATATCATGAATGAAGCTATTCCTCCATGCCCTGAAAGAGGGTTGAATGTTCCTGAAAGTTCTATCATTCCCGATCTTCCAAATATTCCACCAGGCCAAGAAAACCACCTCCCCAAAAAAAGGTTTGTTGAAATCCTTCCTTGCATGATGAGCAATTTCCACCATATCGTCACCATTTTTCCATTCAATTTGTAGGTAGTTCCAGACTCGAGCACTAAAATTGCACTGGAAGAACAGGTGATTTCTGTCCTCCAGAGCTCCAGTCAGACAAAGAACACATTCAGGCCCTTCATTAATTCTCCAATGTCTCCTCTGAATCATGTCCTTGGTGTTAATCCTGTCCATGATGACAAGCCAAGCAAACATCTTGATCGACATAGTGCAGCAACTTTTCCATATCCATCCCAGGATGGGGTTTGAGACCATTGGCTGATAGACAAAATCATAAATTTTTTTTGCTGTATACTCTGATTTCTTGCCATGCCTCCATCCCCAGTGGTCATTAGATTGATTATCCAAATGGAAAGACCCCATTAATGAGGAGAGCTGTTGCATTTCTTGGAAGGCTTGTTCAGTCATAGGCAAGTAGAAAAGCTCCTGAAAGGAACTAGCCTGAAAAACTTCCTTGACTGAGAGGTTTTTGTGGAGACAAAAAGAAAATAGGCTAGGAAATCGCTCTTGCAGAGGAACCGAACTGTTCCCAATTTTCCAGTAGTCTGACCAGAACTGCACTGTATCTCCACTATGAACATCAACCGACGTAACGGCTCTGAAATTATCCATCAACTTGCATACATCTTTCCACCAAAAGGAGCCACAGAGAACAGTATCATGTGGAATCCTTTCAAAGTAGTAAGAATCCCAAACTAATTGCACCTAGGGCACATCCATCTTATTATAAAATTTGCTGAGGTGTTTCAATAAGAGAGCATCATTCTGCAGTCCAAGGTTTAAAATCCCAAGCCCCCCCTTTGACTTAGGTCTACAAACAAGTTGCCAAGCCGCCAGTGAGTGACCCTTTTCCTGACCATATTTCCTCCATAAACACTGCCTTTGGATTCTTTCCAATTGTTTTAAAATACCCTGAGGAATGGACAAGCTACAAAGGAAAAAGATAGGCAAGGAAGTGATCACAGAATTGACTAATTGCAGTCTGCTCCCTTGTGGCAAGAACCATGAACTTGATGTCAATCTTCTCTCCATACAATCCACAAGAGGAAGGAGGTCAACTATTTTAGGCCTGGTGGTCCCCACTGGCAGCCCCAGATATGTAAAAGGCATAGTGCCTAATTTGCAATAAAAAAAGGCAGCCAGGTCAGAAGCATCCTGCTCATCTACATTGATAGGATACATGGAGGATTTATGGAAATTGATCTGCAGTCCAGTTGCCTGTGAGAAGGAATGCAAAACTGATTTCAGAGCCCTCAATTGACTTAGATCAGCATTTAGGAACAGTAGTGTGTCATCTGCATATTGGACCATTGGGAAATCTGGATCATGGGTAAGCAGGGGCCTGCTTATTAAACCTTGTTGGAGAAGATTGTTCACTAAAGTCTGTAAAAGATCAGCCGCAATAACAAATAGTAAGGGAGAAATTGGGTCCCCTTGCTTGACTCCACATTTGCATTTGAAATGATTACCAGGGATTCCATTCAGTAGTACAGAAGAAGTGCCAGAAGGCAGCAACTGCTTAATCCAAACAATCCACCTTTCATCAAAACCTTTTGCAATTAAGATCTTTATGATTGCCTCATGCTGGATAGAGTCAAAAGCCTTTTCAAAGTCCAACTTAAGCAAAAGGATGGGCCTTTTAGACTGATTGCACTGATGGATATACTCAAATGTCCAAGCAAGACAATCCTGGATTGTTCTTGATTTGATGAAACCATATTGGTTTTTATGCACACATTTGGTGTTCTCCAGTTGGAATCTGTTAGCAGCAAGCTTTGTAAGAAACTTTAGGCCAACAGAGGTTAGAGAGATTGGTCGAAAATCTCCCACACCCTCAGGTGTCTGCTTCTTTGGGACCAGGGTAATGAATGCATCATTCAAATTTTCTAATTGCACTGTTCCAGCATGAAACTCCGTAACCAGCTGTATAAAATCAGCAGAAATTATATGCCAACACTTTTTTAAAAAGAGCCCGTTAAATCCATCAGGTCCAGGGGCCTTATCAATAGGCAAGTCCTTGATAACCTGCTCCATTTCTTTTAATTCAAAAGGTTTTGTGAGCACCTCCAAACCCTGGACCCTGGGTATTAGAGACAATATGGTTGCGTCCAAAGAAATTGACTTAACTGTCCCCATTCTGCTTTTGAAGGTTGTCAGGAATTCTCTGGCCATTTCCTCATGGTTAGATGTTACTGTTCCATCTGACAGCAACAAGCTTGCCACAGAGTTTTTTCTAAATCTTTCAGTTGCCATGGCCTGAAAGAATTTGGAGTTTTCCTCTCCCACTTTGATATACCTAATTGTACATCTTTTCCTCCAGTACAAGTATTGCATGTGAAGCAGGTGTTCATGGTGCATTTTAATTATTTTCCTGAAATTAAACTCAGGCCTGGATAAAGATCTCTTATCTTCAAGATTGTCCAACCAAAGAATTACCCAGTTACACTTCTCAATCAACCTTTTGATGTGTGATAAACCTTTCTGCCATTTCTTGAGAGCAAACCTCAAAGCTTTCAGTTTGTCCACAATTATTGCCGAAATATGGGTCTTACGACTGGGGCGAGCCCACACCTCCTGCACACATTCCGTAAAGCCTGCCTGATGAATCCAAAAGTTTTCAAACCTGAAGATATGTGCTTTGGGAATTGCTGTACTGATGGCCACCAGACAAGGAACATGATCAGACACAGTCTTTGCCAAAGGGGTCAGTTGGGTCATGGGATATATGTTAATCCAACTTGCAGAAGTAAAAACCCAGTCCAACTGTTCCAGGAGTGGCCTGTCTTGCATGTTAGACCATGTGAATTTACGTCCTTTTAGAGGAAGTTCTAACAATCCCAAATGGCCAATTATTTCATTGAAAATGAACATATCATTAATATCACCCCTGGGGAGATTTCTATTATCAATGGAACGGATGAAGTTGAAGTCCCCCATTAACATCCACATCTCATTCGGATCAATGTCCAAATTGTAAATCCAGGAGACAAACTCATCTCGCAACTCACCCTGGCATGGACCATACACATTAACCAGAAACCATTGTTCATTATTATGGACCGAGGTAAAATGCATAACAATAGCGTATGGTTTAACTGTGAGAAGGGTGCCACGGAACATATCATATCGCCACGCTGTTAAGAGGCCCCCAGATGCTCCGCTAGAGGGAGACTCAACAAATTGATCAAACCCTTGAGGACAAATGCTTTTCATGATAGAGCGCGAGCAAGAGGATAACTTAGTTTCCTGCAAACAAAGCACTGAGCACTGACTCTCTATCACTTTCTCCCTAACAAAGCGCTGCCTAGCATCTGAATTCAGACCACGAACATTCCAGCATAAAACTTTCCAACTACGCGTTGTGACACGATTCATGGATAACCATTGCATATAGAAGTAATAAAAGTGTGGCACATAATGCCACACCCTCCAAAATAAAGCTAAATTCAGTACCCCAGAGTGTCACCTCCCAGCCCGGACTTAGTTCAACAGTAATAAAAACAGACACAGCCAGCACCATCAGACTTGGCATATAAAGTAACATAAAAACTAATTGGAAGATGCAGATGAGTTCTCCTATGGATTAGCCATAAGCTTGTCCACCGTTAGGAGCGCATGATCAACCTCCAACTGCGCCCCCACAGCTTGGAGAACATGAAGCGGGGTGTGAGGTGGTGCAGTGGGCCGAGCGTCTTCAGTATCATCCGCAGAAGTGGGCTGGGCCTTGTCCTCCATGGGCTTTGCACGGGGGCGCTTTTTAGATGGCTGCAGAGAAAGTTGCTTAAAGACCACGTTTTTGTACCCATCTAACTTTGCCGCGCTTCGAGTGCACCGCCTTAGTGACGTATCAACAACAGGAGTCTTCTTCTTGTCTCGCCGCTTACGAGCAGAGGATTGCTCCACAGAGAACAAAGGTGTTGATTGAATTGATACTGGAAGAGCAGAACTAGCAGACTCAATTTCTTCAGAAACAGACTCCGAAACAGCAGGCACCGCCTCAAATAAAGCTCTGGCCACAGGGCACTTCTGCATGACAGGTTTTCTGACAGCAGGAACAAGAGGCAGTGAAGTAGTCAAACAACTAATCATCCTTGATTCATCAAAGGCAATGGACCACGACCTCTTGGAGTAGATGATTGTGCCCATCGGCTTGGGGAAGATAGATCTTGGCACTTCCTTGACAGAGAAATCAAACATAAGGTTTTGGAAAGACCTTTGCCAAATCATCTCCGGGGGAAGAGGAGGTCCTGCCACAATACGTGCCATGCCAATAAAAATCTGATGCTGCTGAATCATAGGGGGATGGTAGGGCACAATGGCAAGCTGATTCTCCTCAAGGACAGGGTGAAGGGGCAAATCATGTTGTTGCTGGATTTCACCTTCTTGTTCTTGCTGCTCTACAGAAACAGACCCTTCTGGCTGATCAATTACTATTGAAACTTGATCCTGTTCGGGAGCAGCAGGTGGCAGTGCCTGTCCATTGTCAGCTTCATCTCCCCACAGGGCATTGCCCCAACCAGGTGCAGGCGCTTCGTTATTGACCAGTGGAGGCGGCGGAGCGAGAGGTGCATCATTCCAACCCAGCATTGGGTATGGAGGTAAGGCAAACATCAAATTATCAGGCACCAGATTGCCAGGCAAAGGGTGAGGGTTTCCATCGAGAGGCATAGGGTCTTCGTCATTTGGCATCTGGTCTGCAAAATCTGCGCCAAGAACATAGCAAGTGGCCGTCCAAGATACTTGAGCACCTCCATACTCTGCATAATCACCAAAAACCACATCCCTTGGAACCAAAGGCGTATCTGGGAAACTAGCTTCAACCAAAGTCCGGACAAGATAAGGATCTTCACTGTCCCAAGAAATAAACTTTGCAAAAGTGCCTACAGCCTGCGAGATGTATTCAGTGGTGCGGTAATCCAGGGGAATCCCAATGAACATTAACCAACCCTTACGAAAACGTGTGTTCCTTTGAAATTATCTCCCTCATCATACTTCATAAATCTGACAAAACGGTCATTGCCCAAAGGAAAAGGTGCATGCTGAACCAGGGTATATCTAACAGTCGGATCCCTGACTTGAAACAGACCTATCCCATGAAACCACGGCTGAGCAGATCGAACCATAATACCTCTATTCTGCAAAAACTGGACGACTTCGTTCCGCACCGGGCCGAACGGCCCCTCCGGCGCCGGCATCACCTCTGCAACCATGTAGTCCTCATGCCGGCGGGGCGGACGTGTTGCGGGCGTGAAGAAGGTGCGTGGAAGCCGACGATCGCCGCCATCGATGATGAGATGTCCAGGGGGCACAAAGCGCTGTGGGTCGAGCTTGTAGTTCGCCATAGAAGAGCCAGGAGCTTGTCGGGGGTTTTCGTTGGTTTGGGGTAAGGGAAGATGCAATGGAGGCGGCGGCGATGGGACTGGACAGTCTATCCCAATAACTCCGGCTCTGTTCCCATGAGTAGCAGCAGATTCCAATAAACTCGTTTTTTGTTGAACCGAAATTGGCCTCCAAACCAATCCATTGGAGCGCGCGAAATCATTACAGGCCTGGCTAGAGTGACCAGGACGGGAGCAAGCCTGCAGACTACTCGCCTTCCACAAGTCGTTGACATGTGGCCCTTCTGAGAGCAAATAGTACAGGTGACCACACGGTCCACCATGTCATCGACCATGGCATCAAACTGTCTGGCTGCCTCCTGAGATGAGGGGATATCCGGACGGTGAGAAGGAGATGGGCTCGAAGGCCCAGAGGCAGATGGGCAAAGTATTGAAGGTGAGGTAGAATCCCGACGGGCCTCCAAAGCCTCTGGGCCAGAATCCGAGCAAATGTTTTGAACTGGCGACAATCCCGCCTCTACGCAACTGTCGAGCAAGAATTCTGCATGCACAGGGGAAGGGTCCTCCAAAACCGGATCAATTACCGGTGAAGCAGATTCCGGCCGGCTCAACACCGGCAAGGGAGTAACTGTTCCAAAAACGATAGGTGGACGTGCCACCGTCCAACACAAGTCCATGGGTGGCGATGGATGTATGACTACACGTTCATGTGCAGGAAGATTATACCCCGCATCTGTCATGAAATCAATGCACTCTTGCGTAGCCGGATATCTATATCCCTTGCAAGCAGAGTATCGCTCAAACGTGGCAAAAGAAAGCTTTTTACGAGCAGATGGAGCAGTCTTAAGAGCTGATCTAACCGGAGGCTTATTCATGGCCAAAAGACCTAAAGATGAACGAGCTTAGTAGGACTAACTAGAATCCATTCGACGTCACATTCCTTCCTCCAGATCCGGAGCTCTCTAATCCAATTAGGCCCCCCATTTCCCCACAGATGAAAATAGCATTTGAACAGATCGCATGCATAGGAACGGAGATCCATAATAAGAAAACCAACTTGCTTGCAAGAGACATGAAAGGAGTAAACCTTATCCTTGATGTGAAGAACCTGAAGATCAATTGCCGAACCTCCAATTACTGCCTCCAAAACCGCGGCCACAGAATCCTCCGAGAGACGAAAAGCATGGCGGCTGAATGAAACCACTAAGATGAATGACCTCCTGTGCCCGGCAGGGTGGACCATATGTCCAGTAGATCTGAAGACCTCTTCTGCAAAAACCCTACCCTTGGAGAAATCCAAGCCAAGGGTAGATCCACCAGGTGAACCCATACTAGATGGGTATTACCTTGATCCCAAAAGAACGCCGGAACAGATAATCGGAGAGAATCCAGAAGTTAGTGGAGAATGAGGCAGATCGCCGGAGAGGGTGGGGGAGCCGAGGTGGAGGGTGGGAGCGCCATCCTCAAGTATTAACAGTTGAGTAAGTTCCCAAAGGTTTCATTCCGTTTGGACTCCGTTTGATATTCTTTTTCTGCGGAACTCTGAAATAGGCAAAAAATAGCAATTCTAGGCTGGGCCTTCGGTTAATAGGTTAGTCCCAAAAGTAATATAAAAGTGGATAATAAAGCCCAATAATGTCGAAAACAGTAGATAATGTAGCATGGAGCAATCAAAAATTATAGATACGTTGGAGACGTATCAAACACCGTCACCACACCGTCGTGCTGACGAAGCTCTTCCTGGAAGCTCTACTGGATCATGAGTTCGCGGGACGTCACCGAGCTGAACGTGTGCTGAACGCGGAGGTGCCATACGTTCGGTATTGATGATTGGTCGACCGTGAAGATGTACGACTACATCAACCGCGTTGTCATAATGCTTCCGCTTACGGTCTACGAGGGTACGTAGACGACACTCTCCCCTCTCGTTGCTATACATCACCATGATCTTGCGTGTGTGTAGGATTTTTTTTTGAAATTACTACGTTCCCCAACACACCCTTGGGTGGAGGAGGATCCCCTAGAATTTCAACAGGCAAGTTGTGTTTCAAAATAGGTCCCTGTTTAAAGAATACTTCATCTATTTCCCTTGTTTCATTCATAGACATATCATTTTCATGGTCGAGCAAATATTGTTCTAAAGGATCATTTGGAGGCACAGCAATAGAAGCAAGACCAATAATTTCATCTTTACTAGGCAATTCTTTATCATGGGGTTGTCTACGAAATTTAGCAAAATTAAACTCATGAGACATATCCCCCAAACCAATAGTAACTACATCCTTTCTGCATTCTATCTTAGCATTAACAGTATTCAAGAAGGGTCTACCAAATATAATGGGACAAAATTTATCTTGTGGGGAACCAAGAACAAGAAAATAAGCTGGATATTTAACTTTCCCACACAAGAATTCAACATCTCTAACAATCCCAACTAGTGAAATAGTGTCTCTATTAGCAAGCTTAATTGTAACATCAATTTCCTCTATCTCAGCAGGTGCAATATCATGCATAATTTCTTTGTATAAGGAATGAGGTATTGCACTTGCACTAGCACCCATATAACATAAGCCATGATAGCAATGATCTCCTATTTTAACAGAAATAACATGCATGCCTACAACATGTCTATGTTTATTTTTAGTGCCGGGTCTAGCAATTCTATCAGCTTCATCACAGAAGTAAATAACATGCCCATCAATATTATCGGCCAAGAGATCTTTAACCATAGCAATAATAGGTTCAACTTTAATTTGCTCAGAGGGTGTAGGTGTTCTAGTATTACTCTTATGAACCACAGTTGAAGCTTTAGCATGATCCTTTATTCTAGCAGGGAAAGGTGGTTTCTCAATAGCAGTAGGAACAACAGGATCAACAGTATAAGTGATAGTCTTTTCTTCAACTTTAATAGGTGCAAATACTTTTACTCCAATGGGAGGATTATATTTAAACCACTTCTCCTTAGGGAGATCAACATGAGTAGCAAAGGATTCACAGAAAGAAGCTACTATCTCAGAGTCAAGTCCATATTTAGTGCTAAATTCACGAAAGGCATCGGTATATAAAAGATTTAACACAATCAAACTTTGGGGTTATACCTGACTCCTTACTGAAAGATCGTGGATGTCGCCTAGAGGGGGGTGAATAAGCATTTTTAAATAATTACGGTTTAGGCTTGAACAAATGCGGAATAAACCTAGCGGTTAATTTGTCAAGCACAAAACCTACAACAACTAGGCTCACCTATGTGCACCAACAACTTATGCTAAGCAAGATAAACTACTAGGTGATAGCAAGATATATGACAAGAAACAATATGGCTATCACAAAGTGAAGTGCATAAGTAAAGAGCTCGGGTAAGAGATAACCGAGGCACGCGGAGACGATGATGTATCCCAAAGTTCACACCCTTGCGGATGCTAATCTCCGTTTGGAGCGGTGTGGAGGCACAATGCTCCCCAAGAAGCCACTAGGGCCACCGTAATCTCCTCACGCCCTCGCACAATGCAAGATGCCGTGATTCCACTAAGGGACCCTTGAGGGTGGTCACCGAACCCGTACAAATGGCAACCCTTGGGGGCGGTCACCGAACCCGTACACTTTGGCAACCCTTGGGGGCGGTCACTGGTACCCGTCAAATTGCTCGGGGCAATCTCCACAACCTAATTGGAGACCCCAACGCTTGCCCGCAGCTTTACACCACAATGATTGAGCTCCAAACACCACAAAGGTTGGGTTTAACTCCCCAACGACACCACGAAGCTTCACCACAATGGAATGTGGCACCGAGGTGACCTCAACCGTCTAGGGCACCCAAGCACCCAAGAGGAACAAGCTCAAGGGTACCAAGCACCCAAGAGTAATAATCTTCTCAACTTGTAACTTCAAAGTCCTCAAGGAGTTTAGCATGCGCAACTTCAAGCTCAGCATTTTTAGTTTCAAAAGCATGGGCCACCTCAAGAGCTCTATCATGAGATTCCTTCACTCTAGATAATTCTAGAGAAAAAGTCTCCTCAAGAGATTCATTGATGGTTTGTTCAAGTTCAAGAGCTTGAGAGAGGTCCGCAATCTCATTAGGGTAATCACGCTCATGACCTTCCATTTTATCAATGGTGACCTCATGCTCCTCAAGATGAGATTCCAACTCATTAATATATTTCTTGCCCTCAATAGCAATAGACATGATTTCCGTGAAGTTGGAACGAGCAATTTTATTCTTAAGAATAGCTTTAAAAATCATTTCCCCCTTAATTTTTAAGGAGGCAACATCATCATTCTCTTCATCATAATCAACATCATCATCACTCTTGCCATCATCAATATCATCACAAGATATATTGGGATTCAACATGGGAGATACCTTTGAAGCCTTGGCCACAAGGAAAAATGCAATAGATGATGACGTAGGATCCCTTGAAGCACCATTCAAGACCACATCTTATTCCATGGAGTGTTGGGTTTCCACTACATTGTTAGCACAACAATTCAAGGAAATATATGCATTTTTATCATGGCAACAAGACATAGTAAGCATATCATCATGATATTTAGTCAAGCAATTTCTACATGATATGCAAGGACTATCAACACAAGCATGTGAAACACTTGGAGTGCTCAAAGTGTTAAAGCTCAAAGAAGGAGCATTGCAATAAGATAGTGATGAAGGATCATCCACAATAAGCATACTATCATCATTGCAATGACCAACACTACTCACCATATCATTACCTTGTGGAAAACCACATGTAGGTGAAGTAGAAGAAGTTGAGAAGACTATACGACCGGAGGTGGAGGGAGAACAATCATCCCCACAAATCTTGGACACACCATATTTATCTTGAAGCTTCGTCCACAACTCATGAGCATCCCAAAAAGGCATGAGTTGAAATATAACTACATTGCTCAAAGCATCAGAAAGCACATTAGAAGCTTGATCATTGAGATAAGAGTTTTTCTCATCCTCTAAAGATAATCTTTGGGGATCCTTTGGAGGAGAAAAACCCATATCTACAATTCGCTCTAAATTTGGGTCCATGACCCTAAAGAGATTAAGCATGCGAATTACCCAAACATCAAAATTTGTGCCATCGAAACTAAGAGTGTCAGAGAATCCTAATCCCCTAGTCGACATATTTACTCTCTAGGCGGTAAAGCCTAATAAAGAGAGACGAGGCTCTGATACCAATTGAAAGATCGTGGATGTCGCCTAGAGGGGTGGTGAATAGGCGTTTTAAAATAATTACGGTTTAGGCTTGAACAAATGCGGAAGAAACCTAGCGGTTAATTTGTCAAGCACAAAACCTACAACAACTAGGCTCACCTATGTGCACCAACAACTTATGCTAAGCAAGATAAACTACTAGGTGATAGCAAGATATATGACAAGAAACAATATGGCTATCACAAAGTAAAGTGCATAAGTAAAGAGCTCGGGTAAGAGATAACCGAGGCACGCAGAGACGACGATGTATCCCGAAGTTCACACCCTTGCGAATGCTAATCTCTGGTTGGAGCGATGTGGAGGCATAATGCTCCCCAAGAAGCCACTAGGGCCAACATAATCTCCTCACGCCCTCGCACAATGCAAGATGTCGTGATTCCACTAAGGGACCCTTAAGGGCGGTCACTGAACCCGTACAAATGGCAACCCTTGGGGGCGGTCAGCGAACTCGTACCCTTTGGCAACCCTTGGGGGTGGTCACCGGTACCCGTCAAATTGCTCGGGGCAATCTCCACAACCTAATTGGAGAACCCGACGCTTGCCCGGAGCCTTACACCACAATGATTGAGCTCCGAACACCACAAAGGTTGGGGTTAACTCCCCAACGACACCATGAAGCTTCACCACAATGGAATGTGGCTCCGAGGTGACCTCAACCGTCTAGGGCGCCCAAGCACCCAAGAGGAACAACATCAAGGGTACCAAGCACCCAAGAGTAATAAGCTTCTCAACTTGTAACTTCCACGTATCACCGCGGAGAACTCAAATCGATGCACCAAATGCAATGGCAAGGGCACACGGAGTGCCCAAGTCCTTCTCTCCAAAATCCCACCAAAGCAACTAATGCTAGGGAGGAAAGTGAGAGGAAGAACAAGAAGGAGAGCACCAAGAACTCGAAGATCTAGATTCAAGGGGTTCCCCTCACATAGAGGAGAAAGTGATTGGTGGAAATGTGGATCTAGATCTCCTCTCTCTTTTCCCTCAAAAACTAGCAAGAATCCATGGAGGGATTGAGAGTTGGCAAGCTCGAAGAAGGTCAACAATGGGGGAAGAACACGAGCTCAAGAGATAAGGTTCATTGGGGAAGAAGACCCCCTTTTATAGGGCCTCCCGAATCCAACCGTTATGTGCTCAGCCTGCACACAAGCGGTACTACCTCTCCATGAGCGGTATTACCGCTGGAGGAGCGGTACTACCGCTTAGCACGGTCAAAACACCCCAACGAGAGAGAAAAACACGAGCTGAAAATCTGCCAGAGAGGTAGTACCGCTCTGGGGAGAGGTAGTACCGCTCGAGTGGAGAGGTAGTACCGCTTACCGCATATAAGAGGTACTACCACTTGGGTGGAGAGGTAGTGCCGCTTACCGCTTATAAGAGGTACTACTGCTCTACTACCGCGAAACTCGACACGAAAAAGGCTCATCCCTAGAAGCAGCGGTACTACGCGCGGCACAGGGCCGCGGTACTGCCGCTTACAAGTGGTACTACCGCTCTAGAGAGCAGTACTACCGCTTGAGGCTCTCAAGAACACAATAGAGAAAACAGAGGATGCAGTAAAGCCTAAACTGCCACAACTTCTGCATATGAGCTCCGAATTGAGCAAACTCAAGCTTGTTGGATAGAAGGCGACGAGTAGCATCCAAAAACGAGTGGTTATAGTAAGAAGAGGCAGGGGGGTATGCCTAACAAATGGAGGAGAGAAACCTCCAACTGAGAAGAACCGACTTAACCTCCAACATCGAAAACATCATAGAAGATGCGAGTGAACTCCATTTGATGAACTCGAGCTTGTCATCATGATGACCATAAGTCTAAGACTCACAAAGAGAACCACACAAGAACCAAGAAAGATGATGCAAGGATGCAATGGTTTGAGCTCTCTACGAATGATACGGTCAAGCTACTCATCGAGAGCCCCCCTTAATAGTACGGAAATCGATCCTGTAACCCGGTTCCCCAACTACCATCATGACACCGTTAAAATAGAAAAACTATCAAGGGCAAACCTTTGCCTTGCACATGGTCCACTTGAGCTAGATGATGACGATCTTGACTCCCTCAAGTTGGACCACCTTTCTTGATTGCGTTGGCTTGATGGAGACTAGTTGATTGCTCCCCCATACTCCACTATGGGTGAGCCACTCTTCCGCACATCTTCACAAGTTCATTGTCACCACAATGGACGGAAAGCTTCAAGCATTTGATCTCTTCGTGATGCTTCACTTGAATTTGTGCACCGCAACCTAACCCCACAAAGAACTCTCACGAATATCATGGGTTAGTACACCAAGCGTAATTGACAATGCTTACCATACCATGGGATCGCTTGATCCCTCTCGGTACATCTTCTACGCTTTGTGGGTTGATCAACTTGATTCACTCTTTGACTTAGTCTTGATCAACCTCTCACAAGACCAATCTTTAGGTAATTCCTTCAATAGCACCTTGGTCGACACAAACTCTCCTTGAAACCAACACATGTACTCCAAGAAAAGCCTATGGACAAAACCTTCAAATATAACTCAAGGCAACCATGGGGGCACCACATGTTCTTACAATCTCCCCCATTTTGGTAATTGATGACAATCACTTTCAAGAGAGTTTATACAAGGAATTATGCATCACCATGCAATGCAACAACCAATAATTCATGCGTATGTGATGCAAATGCTTAGGAACAAAACCAAAGTAAGGAGAAAACACTGAAGACTTATCCACAAAACTCTCTGAAACTTGAGTTTATACAAGGAATTATGAATCACCATGCAATGCAACAACCAATAATGCATGCGTATGAGATGCAAATGCTTAGGAACAAAACTAAAGCAAGGAGAAAACACTGAAGACTTCTCCACAAAACTCTATGAAACTTCTCCCCCATTGGAATATATTGCCAAAATGGGTGAAAAGCTAAGAATACCAATATAAAAGGTGTTCCTCCAAAAGTCGTGTATTTCTCAACAAGAGAGAGGAATGCCATACACATATCCAAACACTACAAAAAAAGACACATCCGTGACATTTTGGGCCGAACAAATTTTTTTTGTCATACATATGACACTTCTATGACGATAATTGTGACAAAACCCGGTATCATCATAGATGTGGTAGGCTCCTACTTCTATGACAAAAAATCATGACAGAAAATGGGCTTTTCGTCCTGGGCGGGCCGGAGACGCAGCTGCATGACATTCTTTGGGTCGTCCATGATGGAAAAAACCATGGTAGAAGCGAGGGCGAGGAAAATTTCGGGGAGTTCCCGGTTACGGTGGGAGGTCGGGGGCCGAGCGATGCGCGTTTCTCCCGTACACGTACGTGCGTGTGTGCGAGGCGTTGGCTCTAACTGAACCCGAGCGAGGCGTTGGGCTCTAACTGAACCCGAGCGATTGCACTGCAGGCTAGGCGTTACTGAACTCGAGAGATCGATCGATGGCTGTTAACTGAACCCGATCGAGCGTTTCCTTCGCTACTGCTGCTAACTGAAGCCGATCGATGCTGCCTCTAGATGAACAGTGAGCGTTGTGGGGGGGGGGGGTTGGATGACCAGTTCCCGGTGGGGGTGGATGAACAGGACCGCGTGGTGTTGCCTCTGGATGAACAGGACCCCGATCGATCGAGCCGGTTGGGGCTGGATGAACAGGACCCCGTGGAGGGCTGGATGAACAAGACCACCCCGTGGAGGGCAGGATAAACAGTAGACGGTGGAGGGCAGGATGAACAGTAGCCCGTGGAGGGGTGGTTGAACAGGAGCCCGTGGAGAGGGCTGATTGAACAATAGCCGGTGGAGTAGCGCGCGATGGAGGCTGGATGAATAGGAGCCCGTGGATGAACAGTCGCAGGTGGAGGCTGGAGGAGGTCGACGGTGGATGAACAGTAGCTCGTGGAGGCTGGAGGGGGTCGACGGTGGAGATGAATAGTATCTCGTGGAGTCCCGTTTTGCGGTACGCCACACCCCTCCCGATGAACAGGACCCCCATTTCGACCGTAGCGCTCCAACACAAGTCCGTTTCATCCGTTTTGCGGTACGCCACACCCCTCCCGATCAACAGGACCCCCGATTCGACCATAGGAGGTCCGTTTCCTCCGTTTTGCGGTACGCCAGACCCCTCCCAAGGAACATGATCCCGTTTTGAACATGGCCGGTCGAACACAAGGCCGTTTCCTCCGTTCTGCGGTACGCCAGGGCTCGTTTCCATTGCCTGTTCCGTCCATGCCCTCCAGATGAACACGACGCATTCCGTTGCCTTCCCATGAACACGACGACGACGATGTTTCTCCGTTCCAACCCAGCCATGTACACGAGCCTTGGCCGTACGTATGCGCGAGTAGGCGTTCGAGACCCCGCCCGTATGTACACATACGTGGCCGTATTTTCCTTCTTGCACCCTGGCCGTTGTATGTACGTGTACATGCTACGTGCGCGCCTCTACTACGACACGTGCGTGCCTCTACATCGACCAGTATATATGTACGTACACGTTCGCGACCAGAATGACAACGCTACGTATGCTTCGACCAGGTGGGTCCCGACTGTCAGGCACTTCCTTGCGTGCGAAGATGTAGCTGGTGGGTCCCAGCAGCCAGGGGGGCGGAATACGGTGGCCCGTCCGGTGGGTCCCCGCTATCAGGTGGAGGAATAATTATTTTGCATGTAATAAGGAGGCATTTCCTTGCTGCGGCCGTGGACCCAGCTGTCAGCGTCTCCACGTACAGTCCACGTCCGATGGAAGTCGTTCCTTGACCACGTTGACCACGCCGCGCCGAGAGCACCAGGGCGGTGGACGACGGCGAGGCCTAGGAAGGGGACGACGCGGAGCCGGGGAAGACGCGGTAGTGGATGCCCACGCGTAGAGGAGTACGAGGGCACTGGTTCGCTGCGTGTGAGGCTGCCGTCGCCGCAGAGTAATAGGGGGTGTGTGTGAGTAGAGGGATGGCCTGGCCAGCGGTGGGAGTAGTAGGGGGCGGTGAGGCCTCCGCCGCATCGCACCCGGCCACGGGAGGCAGGAGCACGAGGCACGACCGGCGCTGGTTTGGGCGGCTGGAGCAAGAAGACCAGAGGTTGAAGAAGCACTACGGCCGTTGGATGGACATCATACGGTCACTGGAGCTAGAATCGTGCATATTGACTAAGTTGACAAAGCCCTCCGTCCCCGTCAACTTAGTAGGCCCACAAGTCAGCCTGCCACTATACTGGGTCCCAGCTAACAGGGGGAGTATTCATTTTTTTGTGCGTAATAAGGAGGCACTTCCTTGCGTGGGAAGTTATAGCTGGTGGGTCCGAGCTGTCAGTGGCGGTAACGTTTTTTTTCACGAAATACAGAGGCCCTTTCGGTGGGTCCCTGATGTTAGGTGGAGGAATCATTATTTTGCGCGTAATAAGGAGGCATTTCCTTGCGTGCGGCCGTGGACCCAGCTGTCGGCCTCTCCACGTACAGTCCACTTCAGATGCATGTCGGTCGTTGACCACGTTGACCAGGCCGCGCCGAGAGCAGCAGGGCGGTGGATGACGGCGAGGCCTAGGAAGGGAACGACACGGAGGCAGGGAAGACTCGGCAGTTGTTTTCCACACGGAGGGGAGTACGACTGTACGAGGGTTTACTGGTTCGTCTACCGTCGCCGGAGAATAACAGCAGGTGTGGGTGAGTAGAGGGATGGCTAGGCCAGCGATGGGAGTACGATGGGGCGGCGAGGCCTGCGCGGAGGAGGGAGCAGGCAGTCCCGCCGGCGCTTGTTTGAGCGGCTGGAGCAGGAAGAGCAGAGATTGAAGAAGCACGACGGCCGTTGGATGGACATCCAACAGTCACTGCTTGTGCGTCAACCTTTTTTTAGGAAAGCCTCAAATCTGTGGAAAACAGCATACAACCCATCTACCATTATTTCTAATATTTTTAGCCCATTTGCTAATTCTTAAGGTTTTTTGAAGCCCATATTCTTTTTGTTAGCATTACAGCCCAAACTGTGGCCACGGTTAAAAAATTATACGAAATTTTGCATATTTCGGTGCGGTCCGAACTGTTTTTAATCCCGAAATTTCGACTCACATTCAAACTGATTTTAGAAATAAATGTATATCAATATAAAATCCAACAAATTCTCCACGCATAAAAATTAATGTAATTTAAAATCTTGAAATGAAAAAAAGATATTTGAAACTAATTGCCGGTTTGATGTGTTTTAAAAATGTACAACCCATTTCTCATTACTGATGGGCCATTTTCTCAGCCAGCCGAATGAAAGCTCTCCTCGTCTTGAAAGATTTGCAGCCCAACAGGCCTGACAAAGCGACTTACTTGGCAAATCACAAAAAAACTGGGCTGTGGCCGTGGACCCATCTGTCAGCCTCTCCACGTACAGTACTCTTCCGATGGAAGTCGTTCCTTGACCACGTTGACCACGCCGCGTGGAGAGCACCACGGCGGTGGATGACGGCGAGGCCTAGGAAGGGGACGACGCGGAGCCGGGGAAGACGCGGCAGTGGAAGCCCGCACGGAGAGGAGTACGAGGGTTCACTGGTTCGGCTGCGGTGTGAGGCTGCCGTCGCTGCAGGGCCTGGCCAGCGGTGGGAATAGTAGGGGGCGATGAGGCCTCCGCGACAGCACAGCCGGCCATGGGAGGCAGGAGCATGCGGCACGACCGGCGCTGCTTTGGGCGGCTGGAGCAAGAAGACCAGAGGTTGAAGAAGCACTACGGCCGTTGGATGGACATCGTACGGTCACTGGAGCTAGAATCGTTCATATTGACTAAGTTGACAAAGCCCTCCGTCCCCGTCAACTTTGTTGGCCCACAAGTCATCCTCCCACTATGGTGGGTCCCAGCTAGCAGGGGGGTATTCATTTTTTGTGTGTAATAAGGAGGCACTTCCTTGCGTGCGAAGATATAGCTGGTGGGTCCGACATGTCAGTGGGGGGAACGTTTTTTTCATGAAATACAGAGGCCCTTCCGGTGGGTCCCAGCTGTCAGGTGGAGGAATCATTATTTTGCGCGCACAGTCCACGGCCGATGGATGTTGTTCGTTGACCAAGTTGACCAGGCTGCGCTGAGAGCACCATGGCGGTGGACGACAACGAGGCCTAGGAAGGGAACGACACAGAGCCGGGGAAGACTCGGCAATGGTTGCCCACGCGGTGGGGAGTACGAGGGTTTACTGGTCCGGCTATCGTCGCCAGAAAATAACAGGAGGTGTGGGTGAGTAGAGGAATGGCCTGGCCGGCAATGAAGTAGGGTGGGGCGGTGCGGCCTGTGCGGCAGCACAGCCGACCACGGGAGGCGGGAGCAGGCAGTCCCACCGGAGCTAGTTTGGGCGGTTGGAGCAAGAAGATCAGATATTGAAGAAGCAGCACGGCCGTTGGATTAACGTCCAACGGTCACTGCTGCTAGAATCATTTGTGGACTAAGTTGACAAAGCCGAAGTACACGTCAACCTAGTAGACCCACAAGTCAGCCTCCAAATCCGTCCCAAACAGCATACAGCCCAAAATTTCTAGCTAGATTCAAATTAATTTTAAATCTAAATATACCTTAATTTAAATTCAATGAAATTTTACCCGCACAAAAACAATGAAATTTAAAATATCAAAATCCGAAAGAAAACAGTATTTTGGGACTAATTGTCTGTTTGTTGTATTTTTTTATTTTACAACCCGTTTATTATTACTTATATCCCATTTCTTATTACTTATAGCCCATTTTCTGGGCAAAATGCATCCCTCCTCGTCTTGAAAGATTTCCGGCCCAGCAGGGCGTAGAAAAGCAAGTAGGCCTATGTTGGTTATTCTGCAAAAAACAAAATAGCTGGCTAGCAATTTTCAGAAAGGAAAAAAACAAACCGGGCTGGTCATGTGCTAAACATATGAAATAAAAGCCTGGGCTAGATGGGCCACGGGTCCCGCACAACCCAGTTGATACCCTTCTTCGTCCCGAAAAAACAAAATTACTGCGCGTGCTGCTGGGTCCCTACTGTCATCCTCATCATGTACAGTCATCTCCTTATTCCTCTCGGTTGTTGACCATGTTGACAACACCGGAGGGCGGTGCCGCGGCGAGCGAACCAAGGCGGAGGACGATGGTGAGGCCTCGGACGGGAACGAACAGGAGCCGGGGCAGATCACACCAGCCGTGGGAGGTGGAAGCAGGCGGTCCCGCCGGTGCTGGTTTGGCTTTGGCGGCTCGAGGAAGAAGAGACTGAAGAAACGCGACAGACGTTGAATGTCAATCCAACAGTCAAGGTTGGCACAATCGTTTGTTGACTAAGCGGACACCAAGTAGCATACTTTTTTATAGGAAGAAAACTGCGAGGAAAATGCGTTCGTCTGCCATCCTCCTCACAGGGAACGTTCGCCACATAAGTGACTAGCACCCTTGGTTTTCAACCAAGAGATCTTGGGTTCGAGTCCCAGGAACTCTCAATTTTGTCCTCCTTCCTTCCTCGCAAAAAAGGGAAAGAAAATCAAAGACTTGGGAAGGCATACAGAACAAGCTAGTGTACCAGTAATGAGACGTCGCCGAGTTTTAGAAAAAAGAAAGACGTGCTCCTGTAGCTAGTTCGAATCCAAACCTAGACTATGACTATATATGGTGCTATGCTACTCTGCGAGTAATGAAACTCACATATCCAACGTTCGCTTCTCCTCTTCTCTACTTACTCTACCTAGCATCAGAAGCTCTGGCCGCGGCAACCATGCCCGCTGGCTGCTCGTCCACCTGCTCTTCAGCAGGCAACAACCAGATATGCGCCAAGTCGCAACCCGTACCATCGCCTGTGGGTCTCATCACACCCTCGCCGGCACGCGCACCGCAGCCGATTGCTCATCGCAACCCGCTGCCGTTGGTGTGGTGCCACTGCTGCAAATCACGTAGAGTCATCCATCGCGTCTCAACCACAATCCGCAACCCTGGCCGAGTCTTCTACAAATGCCCGAATCATGGGGTAATAATATGTTTAAGTGTTGTTCTGCTGCTTTCAGTTGCTGATTTTTTTAATAGTTTGGTTGATGATCTACCAATTTGATTCGTGTAGAAAAGGGAAGATTCGTGTGATTTGTATTTCTGGGAAGTTGCTGATGTGGGGGAATGCAACTACGCTAATTATTTGGTTAGCCGAGGAATCCCAATACCAGTAGGTTGGGGTGTTGGACAAGTAACTGAAGGAACGACAGAAGAGGAAGATGCGGAGAAGAATGTTAAAGATGCAGTTCCTCTGATCATGGCCAAGCGACAGCTGCTGAACGACCTTGACAGCAATGAGGATATGAAAGAGCTTGTGAAGATAATGGGCAAAATCGATGTGCTCTGTAGGATGATTGTCTCTTTATTTGCAGTGTATGTAGCACTCGTGATGTATTCAGTGGCTACGACATGAGCACTTTGCTGAAACTAGTAATGAATGAAACCTGTGTAGCAGGCTGGGCGTAGTGTTGTGAACATCTAATGATTTCTATTAACAGAAATCAGGGGGTATCCCCTTTTGCTCATATAAATAAATAAATAGCAGAGGCCCTGTCGGGTCAGCTTTGTTCTCATTCGAAGACGTCGAGCAAATTGCAGTCCAACAGCAAACTATGTCATCAAATTCAAGTTTCACAACCAAATATGAGTACAACTAAACAACAATGTCATCATGTTTTAGTTGTCATACAATCACCAAACACAAATTAGCATACATAACAAGTGATGTTCTCACAACAAAATACTAAACAACATGTTCATCAGGTTTCAGTTGTCATAGCAAACACAATTTCACATAGTAGATAAAAAAACGTCTTCTGATAGGCAAATACGACAAAAGCAATGTAATCATCATCCGCAGCAGCAACATCAACATCTTCGCCATGTGTATCAGTCTGAATCGTAATTCCCCACGGTGTCATCTTCTTCTTCGTCCTCAACATCCTCGAACGTTGGCTTCTTCTTGATCAACTCTTGTATGTCCACAGCACGACATGCAATCTTTTCACCGGCATCATTGACGTGATGGTTCTCAAAGATATTAGGAACATCTGTGTTATCTTGTACATCAGGAGCAGTGTAAGCATCATCTTGTTGTGCAACTTCATTAAACGAATTCCTCTGCTCAAACCTTTGCAATACTCTCCAGTCATCGCTAAGTGCAAATGTGTCTTCCAAGAAAAATATTTGTGTTGCTTGATTTGCCAAAATAAAAGGCTCGTTGGTCTGGTACGCCGCCTTGACATTGATGGATTTGAAATAATCATCAGCTCTGGGTTTTGCGATCCTGGAAAACAGGTTATACCAACGACAGCACAACAGAACCACACATCGATGATCCTCGAAACTGGAGATATACTGCAACTGAATAATGTCTGTTATGTTAGCATACATTTCAGTTGTCTCTTTGTCATATGTATCCATGCTCATGATGGCACTGTTTTCTGTCTTCCTGCCTTCGTCTCGTGCAAGGGTGTTGTAGCGCACATCTCCAACAACGCAAGATTCATAATGTCTTACCCGAGTATCAGGACCCATTGCTAGTGAGTAAAGGGCATCATCAACTGCCTACCCATCCTCCCGCATCTTCTTAACCTATGGCTAGAAAATAGACAAGCTGATCATCTTATGTACTCAATATATTAAAAAAACTGACAGTGCACTTCAAAAGCTTACATGGTTCTTGAACCATTTCGAAAATCCTGTCATAACCAGTTTGTCAATGTTTCTTGGATTTTGCGGCAGTAACTCCTCTTTGTAGATGCTGCACAACATAGTGATCGCGTCAAACATCTAAATATATAAGAATGTGCTGCAAGTTTAGTAGATTATGATGTATAAGTTGCAGTACTGCACTTACTTGATATAAGGTAGTATCTCAGGACAGTTATTCAACGCATACCAAACCATTTTGTCCAAATCTTTAGGTTTGTCCTCTTGTCGACTCTTCCCTGTAACTCGAACAGAATAATCGAAAACATTGAGCCCGGGATTGTCTTCACCCACCTCTTTGCTAAGCTGATCAGCTGTTTCAATGTATTTTGAGCAGAATGTCAACGCTTTTGTAGCAATGTAGGCCTCTGCAATGGAACCCTCGGGTCTAGCTCTATTCCTAACATAGCCCTTGAAAGTGACTAGCCGCCTTTCAATAGGGTACATCCAGCCATACTGTACTGGACCTCTAAGTAGTGCCTCATCAGGTAGATGAACAGCCAAATGCACCATCACATCAAAGAAGGCTGGAGGATATATCTTCTCAAGGTCGCATTGGATAGTTGGTATCTTGTCTCTAAGATGCTCCAAAGCATCCATCCTAATATTCCTACTGCAGAATTCCCTGAAGAATTGTCCCAACTCTGCAACTGCTCTGTATAAGTCAGGGCGGCCCAATCCTCTAAGGATAACAGGTAAAACCCTTTGAAGTAGGATGTGGCAGTCATGAGTTTTCAACCCTTGTACCTTGTTTCCATCTGCACTTACTCTCCTTTCAGGGTTGGAAGCAAATCCATGTGGGAATCTCACACGTGACAGGACCTCGCAGAATTCTTTTCTTTTTACCTTGTCCAAGACGTACACAGCTGGTGCCATATCCCGTGGTTTACCTTCATCTTGCACCTGCAAATCCTTTCTGATACCCAGGTGTGTCAAATCAATCCTAGATTTTAAGGTATCTTTCGTCTTGCCTTCAATATTAAGAAGTGTGCCGATAATGCTGTCACATATATTTTTCTCGATGTGCATCACATCAAGATTATGCCGCAGATCCAAATCTTTGCAATACTCCAAGTCCCACAAAGTGGACCTGCGGGTAAACAATAATCTCTCTTCTACCCTGCCACGCTTCCTTTTCCCGCTACCATTACCAGGATGGTTTCCTGGTGTAATATGCCTGACCTTCTCTAATTCCACTTGCAACTCATCGGCGGTGAGCCTCTTTGGCGCATCACAGTTTTCATGCTTTGAACACATGTCTTTGGTATTTTCTAGGATGCGGGTTGTCCTTGGCAAGGAAACGGCGGTGTCCAATGTAACAGATCTTGCTAAGTATTGCGTATGACAGCGGATTCCTGTCACAGCAAACACATGCATTGTAACCATGTGTCATTCGCCCTGACATAGTGCCCAAAGCCGGATAATCATGGATGCACCAAATTATAACAGCATGCAGAAAGAAATCAGCTGGTGGGCTGCTATATAGGTCTCGAGTGAGAACACCCTTCCATAGCTGTTGAAGTTCCTCCACAAGAGGCTCCATGAACAAATCAAAATCCTTTCCAGGACTTTTTGGACCTGGGATGAGCAAGGCCATCATGTATTTTGATTCTTTGGTGCAAACATTTGGAGGCATGTTGTAAGGGATAGCAAGCACTGGCCACATGCTATATGTGGCGCTCTGGTGGCCAAATGGGTTAAATCCATCTGAAGCTAAGCCAAGTCTAATGTTTCTCGGGTCAGCGGCAAACTCTTTGTGTTTATCATTGAAGCTTTTCCACTCACTACCATGAGATGGATGGCTCATTACATTCTGATCTTCGTACTCTTGGTTCCTAGAATTCCACAGTACATCCTCTCTTGTTTCAGCATCATGAAACAACCTCTGCAATCTTGGTGTAATTGGAAAATGTCTTAGAACATTATGAGGAATCCTCTTCACAGCATCACCATCTTTCCATCTTGATGATTTGCATTTCGGGCATTCACTTAAGTTGGCATAATCCTTCCGGAACAGAACACAATTATTCTTACAAACATGGATCATATCATATCCAATTCCAACTGCACAAAGGAAATCCTTCATTTTACTGTAGGTGTGTGGCAGCTCAGATGCATCTGGGAAAATTTCACGGAAAGCAGCCAACATCGCATCGAATGATTTGTTGGTCATCCGCTCAGATGTCTTCACCTTAAGAAAGGTGACCATAGCTGAGAATACTGACAGCTTATTTCCTGGGGTGACACCAACGTTGCATTGTTCCAACATGCGGGCCCACCGTTTTTCTTCTGCAGGTGAAAGTTCACGGAATGCACGAGCATTTCGTAGCATTGTTTCAATGTTGGTCAAACTCACTGGCTCCGCCACCACCACCTCCTCCTCCTCTTCCACCTGAGCATTAGGCAGATCAAGATGGTGATCTGCTGCTTCCACATAGTCAATAACATTGACGTTCACAGCTTCACCATGATGAACCCACCTAGTATATGTGACCGACATCCCGTACAAGTGTAGATGATTTTGCACAGTTGACTGGGGTCTTGTAACTGAATTCATACAACTGCCACACGGGCAGAGCACATCTGATTTCGGACCACCGTACTCAGCTCTGATAAAGTTCATGAAGTTTTCAACCCCCTCGACATATGCAGCGGAGAATCTTCGAGCAGAAGTTATCCAAGTCTTGTCCATCTATTAGATATACAAATTAGTTCTTCTACTAGATATTACAGGAAAAACATATATGCTTTTTTATGAAGTCCAGAAAAAATACCTAGGTCGATGTCTAAAGCTATGGCAAGATATTTGCATGAGTAGATCTAAGTAACGAAATATATGTAAAGCTAATTCGGCAAACAGATTTGAGTGCCAAATTATGGCAGGCTGTTTCAGCAGTCAATGAGGCCGAGCACACAGCCATCGAACTATCGAAGGCCATCGCAACAACAAAGATCGAGTATAAAACGGTGTAGAGCTATTTCAGCTAACAGATTGGCTACTAGACCATGGCAATCTATGTCACAATAAATATATGGCAGGATATTTTAGCAACTAATCGGCCTTGGCATGCCATCTCAGCTAAGCAGATTGAGTGCAGAACAGGGCAAGGAAGCTTCTTAAGCAGAGCATATTGACAGTAAACTACTTCGGCAAACAGTGATATTAACAACGTCTATCAGCTAACATTCAGTGCTACACCGACATGAACGGGGCCTCAGTCTAGAATGCGCGTACCGTGGGAGAAGTTGACCGCCGTGCGTCTCCACACGAACGTCGCCAGCGGTGGCGGCGCTGACCGCCGTGCGCCTCCACAAGAATGTAGCCAGAGGTGGCGGCGCGGCTAGAGGATGGCAGTCTACGAGAGCGTACTATGGGAGCGAGAGTATCGCCGAACCGTGGCGCCAACGTATCGGCGTGGCGGGGAGGGCAGCTTTGGCGGAGCGAATGGAGTGGAGGGGGACAGGGGGAGGGGGTTTGGGGAATATTATTGGCTAGTTGGCCGAAGGGCGGTTGAATCAGATTAGGGGGAAATTTTTGGGTGTGTGGGGGGGAGGATTTTCGCGCGGTGGGCGGGGGGAGTTTGGCGCATGGTCGGTGTCTCCAAGTGCAGTCCCACGTGTCAGTGAAGAGGCAAGCCGAAACGCGTTCCGTTTGCGTGAGCCGTGTGTAGGACCGAACGTGTGTGGGGTGTAATGCGACCGCGACAGGAGTGCTGTGAGTGTGCCGCATTTTTTCCTTTTAAACTAGGCGCTTCGCCCCCTCAAAAAAATCTGTTGCTTCACGCGATCCATCGATACTACTACTAGTAATCCGGTAATCCCGACTAAAATGGCGCGGCCGAGTCTTTTCCCGTGCGATATGCTGGGAGGTTGGTGAGGGAGTCCAGGATTAGGGGGTATCCGGACAGCTGGATTATATCCTTCGACCGGACTGTTGGACTATGAAGATACAAGATTGAAGACTTCGTCCCGTGTCCGGATGGGACTCTACTTGGCGTGGAAGGCAAGCTAGGCAATACGGATATGTATATCTCCTCCTTTGTAACCGACCTTGTGTAACCCTAGCCCCCTCCGATGTCTATATAAACCGGAGGGTTTAGGTCCGTAGGAGAACAGACAATGATACCATAGGCTAGCTTCTAGGGTTTAGCCTCTCCGATCTCGTGGTAGATCAACTCTTGTAATACCCATATCATCAAGAATAAATCAAGCAGGACGTAGGGTTTTACCTCCATCAAGAGGGCCCGAACCTGGGTAAAACATCGTGTTCCCTGCCTCCTGTTACCATCCGCCTTAGACGCATAGTTCGGGACCCCCTACCCAAGATCCGCCGGTTTTGACACCGACAATTGGCTTAGTTGGGTTTTTAGGAGGAGTAATGCTACACCTACGTAATTCCAGTTACGTAATTAACGTAATGGGAAACGTGTGAGCTGTTGATTGTAGATTGGGGGAGGGAGGGGCCCACCACCATGAAACTTAGGGGAGGAGAGAGAGAGAGAGAGGAAATTTATGCTAACGCTTTCGTAGGTTCCCATAGATGTAGAAAGATGGGTCCGATCCTGCAATATAGGCCGTCCGATCTATATCTAACGGATAGGAAGGAAACTGTGACAATTTACCCACACTCCTCTCCACATTTGCAGATAAGGCTTTCCCTCGTTCATCCTTTTCTCCCACAAGATCTTGATCTTCCGTGCAACGCACGGGCATCTTGCTAGTACTCCTACAATATGTATATTATTGTGAAAGTTCATATACACCGGCCGAGATTAATGCAAACACGACATATTTTCATTACATTTCGAACTTTTATAGGACAAAAAAATAAAATAAACCCGACCCTAAACCTATTCTACGGCAGCGACCGACGTTCTCCATCTGTGATCTCCATGTACGGGGGCGGGGTTCAAGACCTGTGAAGTGAAGGTGCGGTCTCCGGCGAGGAAAAGTAGAACACAGGAGACGGACCGGCCAGTTGGCACACCATGCCCTGCCGCCTCCCATGCCCTACTCATCCTCGAAGGAGTCCCCGACCTCGGCGGTGCCGGACGTTGGACGGGGCAAGTAGGACGCGTGGCTGACGGTGCTCCCGTTGTCGGCCGCCAGCGTGGCCACCGCTTGTGCGACGACTTGAGCGAGGGCGGCGACCTCGAGCTCCATCCCCGAAGACAAGTTCTCCCGCAGAGCGTTCGCGCTTGCGGTCATGGCGGATGTGGTTCTAGGTAGGAGGACGCTATGGTGTGGAGGTTAGCTGGGCGTTGCCCGTTTAAGTAGTGCATTCCGGTGAGGCCAAGCGTCCGGGTGCGTCATTAAGTCGCGGAGTTGGTTCCGCAGGCACCGAGCCTCTTAATGAAGACATACGAACGAACGGCATGAATGTGGGCAGCTGGCGCCGGCTGGGAACGCATCGCGCGACGGTGCGAGGGACGCGGGTTTTGGTGTGCCAGGGTAGTCAGCTGCGGTCGTGGCAATGTTGGAGATGCCCTTTGCTCACATGTGATCCCCGCATGTCATTGAAAAAGCAAGATGACCCGGCATGGTCTCAGGTCCAAAGGATGAAGTTGGCCGCGCTACACCACTCCGCGGACGCGTCGCGGCGCCCCGTGCATCCTCGACGAGCCGGGTGTTGGGGTGTGTTTGGATTGTGGCCAAAGTGCACCTTGCCAAAATTTTGGTCATGACCAAAAGATTGGTCTTTGTTTGGATGGTTGCCGTTTTTTTGGCATGCCAATGAACTCTAGCCAACTCTAGTTCATTTTTCTTGCCAATGTCGGCCAAATCATGGGTAACCAATACCTCACCCAAAATTTTGGTCATGACCCAAAGATTGGTCTTTGTTTGGATGGTTGCCATTTCTTTGGCATGCCAATGAACTCTAGCCAACTCAAGTTCATTTTTCTTGCCAATGTCGGCCAAATCATGGGCAACCAATACCTCAACCAAAATTTTGGCTACCCAATGCTTTGATGGGGCAACCTTGGGCACAAACCGAACATAGCGTTGGTCGTGCCACAGCACTAATGCCACCCTCGGCAAACTGAAACCGACCATGTCTAGCGACGATATGAGCGTGTCGCTCACCGCGGTCGCCGTGTCCAGAGGCAGTGCTGGAGCTGCGCCCTGTTGTTGGCCCCAACGACCCACATGAACGGTTGTCGGTGGCGAGGAGGTCATGGGCCAGCTCCTCCATTGGACTAGTCTGCCCCACATGTCGGTTTCCCTATTTTCCCGGCCATATTCGAGCGGCAGTGCTCCGCGTTACGCATTAGGCCTTTCACTATGTAGGCCAAGCGAGGCCATTTCAGGCGGTTGGATGAATATCCTACGTCTCCTAACCCTTCTTTCCTTCTTCTTCACCTCTTCTTCTTCCCCAACAGACCACCGCACGGGTCGTACGGATACT
The DNA here is from genome assembly GCF_003073215.2 of Triticum urartu. Classification (NCBI taxonomy): domain Eukaryota; kingdom Viridiplantae; phylum Streptophyta; class Magnoliopsida; order Poales; family Poaceae; genus Triticum; species Triticum urartu. The sequence continues at coordinate 612,481,687 of NC_053028.1, forward strand.
CCCCAACATGCGGTTGGATAAACATACTCTATGAAATGAAAATTATGTGTCAGCGATAGGATGGCTGAGTTTGGTGTGTTCACATGCGACAGCACATGTCAGTGAGGGTGTGTTCCCTTGGTTGGGTTTGCGGCGTGCAGGAGCGACTGTGTGCGGGTGCGGTGCGACCGCGGCGTGCATGAGCGACCGTGTGAGGGTGCGGTGCGACCGTGATAGCCGTGCGCAAGGGGACCTCCTTCTCATTTTGAAAACTTTAGGCAAGCTTAGCAAAAATGTGTGGCGAAGTTTGTCAATGCAAGGCCTAGACCCAAACAGGATAAGTACGTACGTACTAGGAGTACTAGTGTTAAAAAAGAAAGGCTGGGTTTTCCTTCGCGGGATTTAATCAATACAAATCCTCGTTTCATGTGTCAATTAATGCGTATTTTTTCTCCAAAGACCAAAGAGCTAAGCATCTCACTCCTCATCGCTTGATTAATGCAGCGCCATGCAAACCAACCTTTTCACTTCCGCATGCATGCAGGGGATATTAATGTCCTTGGTTGCTAACCCCATCAATTTTGCCTCTATTAGTGTTAGTGGCCCTTTGCAAATTGTAATTTTGATATACTGGCCTTGTGTACAAAAAAATGGAGGTAGTAACTATATTTGACTTCCTTCCCCATTGCGGTGACGTCGATGATATTTTTTTATTTTTTTGGTGGTTTCATGAAGTGCGTTCGACGAAGAACACCATTGAGGGAGACCACAGTAAGTCGTTTGCAAGTGCCGCCTGCAAGCCGAGACAACCGCCTTATTTGCATCCAGGAAGTCCTTTACTAGTACTACTAGGAGTAACTAATGCGGTGAGATGGCTTCTCGAAGAAGACGATGGAGAAGCGGAGTCACCGAAGAGTGAAATGATGGTTGCTTTGTCCTTGCTTTTGTGATTTGACGCCTGAGGGAGTCCTGGATTAGGGGGTGTTCGGGTAGCCGGACTATACCTTCAGCCGAACTCCTGGACTATGAAGATACAAGATTGAAGACTACGTCCCGTGTCCGGATGGGACTTTCCTTGGCGTGGAAGGCAAGCTTGGCGATGCGGATATTCAAGATCTCCTACCATTGTAACCGACTCTATGTAACCCTAACCCTATCCGGTGTCTATATAAACCGGAGGGTTGTAGTCCGTAGGACATCAACTCCATATACAACAATCATACCATAGGCTAGCTTCTAGGGTTTAGCCTCCTTGATCTCGTGGTAGATCTACTCGTGTACTACCCATATCATCAATATTAATCAAGCAGGACGTAGGGTTTTACCTCCATCAAGAGGGCCCGAACCTGGGTAAAACATCGTGTTCCCTGCCTCCTATTACCATCCGGCCTAGACGCAGACGCACAGTTCGGGACCCCCTACCCGATATCCGGCCTCCTGTTACTACTAGGAGTAACTAATGCGGTGAGATGGCTTCTCGAAGAAGATGATGGAGAAGCGGAGTCATCGAAGAGTGAAATGATGGTTCCTTCGTCCTTGCTTTTGTGATTTGACGCCTCACTACTTTGTGATTTGTGATAGAAGGGACAGGGGAGTAGACTCTGTGCTCTATACTGTACTACATGCGTCCAAGCATGGGAGAAAGAGGAGAGACGTTGCATTTTTCTATTCCTTCAATCAATCAATCAGGGAGCTTCGGTTCCATCTTTTTGGCTTTGGCAACACCGTCCACAATGGTTCTCATGATGCCAAAAGCTATTTTCACATTTGGCTACACATTGTGGATTCCCTTAACCGTACCACTTGTTTTTGCTCATATGTGCTATCTATACAAATCTCAATTATATTGATCTAGAAAATTATAGAATCGACATTAGTAAAAAGGAGGTGATTTTGCCGTGCGGATGGCGGGGGAGGTTTCTTACTTGAGCAATGCTACATCCACGTAATGGTTTACGTAAAGTTACGAACTGATGTGATGTGGGACTATTTGATTGGATTAAAGGAGAGGATTAGGCCCACCCCACCTGAAAATCAGCGGGGCATATATAGATTAGATGGAAAGTATACGTAGCAGCTACGTAGCCCTTTGTAAGTCTAGGATTAGGCTTCTTATTTTCGGAGGACGTTGTCCTGGCGGTTTGCCAACATGCGGTCCCACGTGTCAGTGCTTTACCAAGCCGACATTGGTGCTTTCTTGAGAGTTCCTCTGTGCCGTCGCAATCAGGAAGGATGCCTCCTCCCGACTTTAAAGACGGCGCCGTTGCTAAGGGAGCCTTGGCTGTCGGCCAAACTCTCCGGCTAGGTGGTTTCCTCATGACCGCCTGTTCGGCTGTTGCACCGACGGTGACCTCTCGGGTCATCAAAAGCAACCTACACATTAGCTCGGAGCTCGTCGAGCAGCTAGATCCAATGGAGCTCTCTTCCGTAAACGAGCTCTTGGATCACATCGCCGCCCTGGGGGTTGCTATGGATTACGACCAGGTTGGGCATAAACCCGATCTAAGAGAAATTAACTCTCCCCAAGTCACCCACCACGTTTCCATGGTAGAGGCGCAGTGCGGTGACCCTTCATCTATTTTAAGGACTAGCTACGTCCGAATTCCCGACCCCTCCAAGCCGGATACCCGCGGAGGGGAGGATGTAACTCAAGACCTGAGCTTAGGATCAGGCAACGGGCCAGATTCATTGGACAACATCCAAGAATCCGAACTTCAGAGTTCGGAAACTCTATGGCCTCCGAATCTTGGATTGGGTCAGGTTTCAGATTCAACGACACCCGCCCACCCGATCATAAGCGATCTCTCCCAACTCAGGCAGAGGCCCGAGGAAACAGTACATCATTACTGGGCCAGATTCCTCCTGGTTATGAACAGGATAAAGGATTGCCGCGAGGGAGACACCATCTCAATTTTTTGCAGTAATTGCACGGACGAGGGAATCCTTAACGCCGTAAGTCATCGTGATATTACACGCTTCGCTGTTTGGCGTCCATAGTACAAAAATACTGTGTGATGGAAAGCGCCTGGAAAAACGAAATAAAATTTTTGGATAATCCGACCTTGAATAGTAATCCCGTCCGAACTAAGAGGGTGCATCATGATAGGACACCCGGGATAAACACCAAAAAGCCAAAACCCTCTACAGGGCATGGAACCGTACTGGAAAGATGGCTTGATGGACCCTGTAGAATTCACAGTACAGAGGACGCCACACCAACTCACAGCCTTGGAGCATGTTGGATACTCCGGCAGGTGGCCAAAATCGGCGAGGACCTCTTAATTCCGGAGGCCACAGAAAGCCAGCCCAAGGACACCAGTACCGTTCTCACAGTCTTCAAGACTTTCGCATCAAACAATGTGCGAAAAAGAACACTCCACAGCCTCACCGAAGTCTATCAAGTTGCAACAATAAATCCATGGAGCGACACTGCCATTACCATCAACGCAAGTGGCGAACCTAGATTCCGAACAGCCCGAGCACCAGCCGCATTGGTCCTCAGTCCCATAGTGGACGGCTTTCGCCTCACCAAGGTGCTCATGGATGGAGGTAGTGGACTGAACCTCATTTATGAGGAAACCCTTCAAAAAATGGAAATAGACTGGAACCGCGTCGAGCGAAGCAGCACAACCTTTAGAGGAATAATCCCCAGTCAGGAAGCGCGCTGCACAGGAAAAATCACACTAGATGTGGTGTTCGGCACGCTGGATAATTACAGGTCCGAAGAAGTCACGTTTCAGGTGGCCCCGTTTAAGAGCGGATATCACGCTTTACTAGGGCGGGAAGCATTCACAATCTTCCAAGCAATACCCCATTACGGGTACATGAAGCTTAAGATGCCCGGGCCGAACGGAATTATCACTCTAGCTAGTGATCCGGACATAGCACTCCGCGCCGAAAACAAGACGGCCGCATTAGCCCTTGAGGCACTATCCGAAGCCTTAGCGGCCGAGGAACTGACTGCGCTGCGCTCCACGGTTAACAGGGATGATGTGATACTCGACAAGAGATCCAAATCCACATCCTTCAAGCCAGCTGACGAAATAGTCAAATTCCAGGTCCATCCAACGGACCCCAATAAAACAGCTTCCATCGGGGCACGACTGAACCCTGATGCAGACGCCGCACTGCGAGAGTTCCTACGAGAGAACTGGGACATCTTCGCCTGGCACCCTTCAGACATGCCAAGGATCCCACGCAGGCTGGCCGAACACAACTTAAATATCCTAAAAGGATTTAAACCTGTCAAACAAGCCCTTCGGCATTTTTCCGAACCCAAGACACAGGCTATGGGAGAGGAGCTAGCCAAGCTATTGGAGGCCGGATTCATCAGAGACATAAAACATCCGGACTGGCTAGCAAACCTGGTGATGGTACCAAAGAAGGATAAATCCTGGCGCCTGTGTGTCGATTTTAAAGACCTGCCCAAAGGATCCCTTCCCCCTCCCCCGTATCGATCAAATTATCGATGCCACCGCACGACACGATTCGTTGTGTTTCCTCGAGGCATACTCCGGTTACCATCAAATCAAGATGGCAGAATCAGACCAAGCTGCAACAGCATTCATCACACCATACGGCCCATTGTGCTTCAACACAATGCCCTTTGGGCTGAAAAACGCCGGCGCAACATATCAGCGCATGATCCAGACATGTCTGGCAAACCAGATCAGCAAAACAGTGGAGGCATATGTGGATGATGTGGTCGTCAAATCAAGACATGTCGAATCTCTAGTAGACGACTTGAGGCTTACATTCGATAACCTCCGAAAATATGACATCAAGGTCAACCCGGAAAAATGCATCTTCGGCGTTCCAGCCGGAAAGCTCTTGGGCTTCATTGTATCTGGTAGAGGAATTGAAGCAAATCCAGCCAAGATCCGAGCTTTGTCACAATTGGATGTCCCAAAGGACCTTAAACAAATACAAAAATTAACCGGATGCGTGGCGGATTTAAGCCGCTTCATCTCCCGCTTGGGAGAAAAGGCACTACCCCTCTATCGCCTCCTTCGGTGCACCGAACACTTCGAGTGGACGGATGCCGCCACGGCCAGACTTGATGAAATAAAAGCCATATTGGCAACAAACCCAGTCCTGGCCGCGCCAAACACCGGTGAACCAATGTTATTGTACATTGCAGCAACACACCAAGTTGTCAGCGCAGTGCTCGTTGTCGAGCGGGAAACGGACGGACACAAATTCCCCCTTCAAAGTCCGGTCTACTACGTGTCCACTGTCCTCACTCCATGCAAATCACGGTACCCGCATTATCAAAAGATTGCATACGCGGTATTCATGGCATCCCGGCAGCTACGACACTACTTTCAAGAGTGTTCCATAACAGTAGCCTCGGAAGTGCCACTCAACGATATTATCAACAACCGTGATGCAATGGGCCGGATTGCAAAATGGGCCATCAAGCTTCTCCCGTTCGATATAACCTATAAGCCACGGCGAGCCATTAAATCGCAAGTTTTGGCCGACTTCATCGCAGAATGGACGGAGGCCGAGCTCCCTAAAGAGTACGGCACATATTCAAACTGGATTATGCATTTCGACGGCTCCAAAATGTTGGCCGGACCGGGGGCCAGCATCGTCCTGACGTCCCCCACAGGAGACACAGTCCAATATGTGCTCTAGATCATGTACACGGATTCCAACAATGCAGCCGAATATGAGGCCCTCCTACATGGCCTCCGGATAGCAGTATCCATGGGTATCCAGCGCCTAGAGGTACGCGGGGATTCAAACCTCGCGATATCCCAAATAAATGGAGACTTCGACGCCAAGGACCCAAAAATGGCAGCTTACCGCAACGCCGTCCTAAAAATGTCTCGGTTCGAAGGGCTGGAGTTTCACCCTATAGCCCGAGAAAAGAATCAAGCGGCGGACGTCCTAGCACGCATCGGAGCAAAACGCGATGCAGTCCCCCCCCCAACATCTTTTTGGAAAGATTGTTCAAGCCATCCGTAGCATGGGAGGGAGAAACCGCAAATAACAGCCCGAACCCAGCCGCACCACTCGACGCCGAACAATCTGACACAATTGGAGGCTCTGCCAACGAAATTACACCTTCAGCCCACGTAATAATGGCGGTTATCGCCCCGTGGACAGAACCATTCCTAGCCTACCTTACTAGGCAGGAACTCCCGGAGGACCAAAACGAGGCCCGCTGCATAGTGCGGCGATCTAAAGCCTATAGAGTCCATGAGGGAGAGCTTTATAAGAAAAGCACTACCGGAGTCCTTCAAAGGTGCATCTCCGAAGAGGAAGGGCAGAACCTTCTGGCTGAAATTCATGCCGGACTCGGTGGTCACCACGCTGCAGCTCGGTCCCTTGTTAGCAAGGCTTTCCGTACAGGCTTCTATTGGCCGACGGCCCGGGCAGACGCTCAGGACCTAGTCCAACGATGTGCTGGTTGCCAACTTTTTGCCAACCAAAGCCATATGCCACCCACCGCACTCCAAACTATACCCATCACCTGGCCTTTTGCGGTCTGGGGGCTTGACATGGTCGGACCCCTTAAAGGTGGGACCCATAGGAAAAAATACTTACTGGTCATGGTGGATAAGTTCACCAAATGGATAGAAGCCAAGCCTATTAAAACGGCCGAATCTGGACCTGTGATAGACTTCATATCCGGGGTTGTACACCGTTATGGCGTCCCTCATAGCATCATAATCGATAGCGGTACAAACTTTACCGCCGACGAGGTAAAACTCTGGTGCAAAAACATGGGCATCAAGCTCGATTATGCTTCCGTCTATCACCCACAAACCAACGGCCAAGTCGAACGTGCAAATGGTCTTATCATGAGCGGCATTAAATCCAGACTGGTGCGGTCCCTCAAGGAATCTAACACGCACTGGGTAGAGGAGCTCGACTCCGTGCTATGGGGGCTGCGGACCACGCCAAATCACACCACCGGATACACACCATTTTCTATGGTGTACGGCGCAGAAGCAGTTCTGCCCTGCGACATAATTCATGACTCACCTAGAGTGCGCATGTATGAAGAAAGAGAAGCCGAGCTCGATCGGCAGGACAACTTGGACGCCTTGGAGGAGGAGCGTGACGTGGCAAAAGCCCGTTCCGCATTTTATCAATAGCAGGCACGAAGATATCAAAGCAGAGAAGTACGGGCCAAAAATTACAATGTTGGCGAAATAGTTCTGCGCCTGCCAGATAAGAAAAAGGACAAACTCAAGCCCAAGTGGGAAGGTCCATTCATAATCGACCAAGTCCTGACTGGTGGGGCGTACCGCCTGCGAGATGCGTCGAACAACCGACTCGAACCGAACCCGTGGAACGCCACCCGTCTCTGAAGATTCTATGCCTAGCGCCGGACTCTGTGTTCGTCCCCTTCCTCTGTCCATTCTTTTTTGCATTTTTCTGTCTTACATTTCTCTCCTTCCCATTTTTTTCTTTTATAGCCCTTAAAGGCTCATCTAGTGACGCGCCACTCGCGCTCATTAAACATGGGGGCTTCTTTAACAGAAGCTTATTTATACGGGCTTCACGCCCAACACATGCGTCAAACTTCCGCATGTACCTTTTTCTTCACCATTATATGCATCGATATGACTTAAGTTTTGGCCAAGCTGGGTTGCATGGCTCCTGTGCTTACCCCTACGTTCCCGATTGTTCGGCTAGGCGGTAAAGGGAGCACCTCTGCGATTGTTACTGCCGGGTCAGCCGGACGTATACCTCAGACTGGGTGAAGCCGAAAGGTAGCGTTCTTAAGGGAATATTCGGTCGGTGAAATAAAAGATGATCTTTTTACTCATTTTACGCGCCCCAGATGCTTTTTTTCTGCGTCTTGTCACGCAGTCCGGACATGCACCTTAGGGCATGCCTCCCAGCGAAAGGAACCCTTAACGGAACTATTCTCTCTGGAAGATGTTTCTTACTAACCATGTAATATAACATAACTAGTTGGGCACTTGTCTGATAAAGCACTGATGACCCCTACGCCTGGTCTCCACGCATACCCCGGTTCTTATATAACCGCTAGGGTATTCGGACACACTCCGGACCGTCAGGTCCCGAGGTTGAAGCGAAAAGGTCGGCAACGACAAACGATCTACAATCCGGCTAGAAGGCATTACACATGTCAATTCAAAATTACACAGTCATTCTGACTGATTGTATTCCTCTTCTATACCATCTAACGGGTTGTCTAATTACAGTCCTGCTGGGAATACTTCACGTCCAACTCTACTTGGCCGTATACTAAGCTTACAGGGATCTCCTTCCCGTCAGGCCCCACTGGTCCGACCTCGGCCATATGGTTTGGGTCAGACTTCGTAAACCGGGTCTTCACCATGGCCCAGGCCTCCCTAGCGCCTTATCGGCAGGCCGATATCTTCCACAACCGGAAGCGCCGCCGAGCTCCCTTCAGCTTCTCCGCAAGCTCTCCAAGGCCCTCGGGCACGGAGTGGGCAGGCCATAAGGCTTGGGCAACTCCTCGCATCGCCTGCCGGATTCACTCGTGTAGTTGCAAGAGTTCGGGAAGAAGGTCACCCATAGAACCAGGCATCTCCTCTGCAGGACGACCTGTGAGCATACCTACAGACATTACTCTGTTAGTCGACTTCCTCGCCGAACTCCTTTTTCGAAGTTCGTTCAAGCACTTACTAAATATGCCGCGTCGAAGCCGCTGATTCTCCTTCGTGGAGTCCGACAGCTGGCCACGAACATCTTTAAGTTCGACGTCCAGCTTGGTGTTGGCATCTTGAAGATCATTCTTCTCTCGCCTCACCTTTGTCAACATACTCTCACCGGCCTTTAGCCGGCGTAAGAGTTGTTGCTTTTCCGGATCGAGTCTGGCGCCATCTGCAATATGATTTGTCAGATTTGCACCCACACTGCACAATACTAATCTTTCGAAGTGTATCTTACCTGAGGGGGTCTCTTGGGGCTCCCCTGCTGCGGCTAGTGCGGCCTCTAGTTGGGCCTTGCGCTTTTCCAGCTCCTGGGACAATACGGTAGTCTTCTCTGTAAGAACCTGCATATTAAGTGATCCTTAAATCAGTTGCTCTAACTGCTTCAAGTCTCGAGGGCTACTGGCATATATATATTTGACCAAAATTTTCTTACCCGTATGTCTTTTACATACTGCTCCGTGGCTCTGGCTAAACCATTTTGAGCGGCACGGAGGTACGCATCTCCCGAATTAAAGGCATCTAAAGCCTCTTGGGAGAAACAAGTATCGCGTAGAACTGTCCGGCGACGCCTGTGGTTCATGGCACTCTCCACTTAAGAATTTGTGGCAGACAGCCTGTCCGCATCCTCTGTCGGAGGAGCGTCCGGTGCGCGCCTTGTGCTCGCCTTCGCTTCCTGGCCAGACGTTGGAGCCTGGCTGGTGGAGGCGCGATTGGCAACCTCTCTGGATGTAGTCCGGCGAGGTTTCTTCGTTCTGAAGATAGCACGAATGTTAATATGCCCTGACAGAATAACTCCAGGGAAACAGAGGGTGCGCTATACCTTTGCGCCAGCATCTCAGTCCGGACTACATTCCTTTTTGCCCCAGGGGGCCCTACGGCCCCTCGTTGGCTAGCCGCCGCAGGTTCGGCCTCCTGCCTCGGAAATCTCCCCTGCAAAACACGGTTGTCGTCAGAAACACCGGAATACGTGAGAGTGGAATCTCTTTCAAGGGAATGGGACTCCGGTTTCTGTCACCTGGGAGGCCGGGATTAACCCTGGGTAATCCGCCGTAATGGCTACCAAGGTATTGTCCTTGCTTAGCTGATGGAACACCCCGTCGATAAGCTCGACTGATATGTCCGGATCCTCTTCGGGGTCCAGATTGAGGGACCGTTCTGGGTCCTCGGGCTGTGGAGGGCGGCTGTTTATATCCTTTACCTCCTGTCGCAGTTCCTGCATTGAAGTCGTTAGACTACCTATCCAACCGTGGGAGTATAAAACAAACGGGCAAGCGCAATTGTTCACTTACCCAACTTGGAGGATCGTACATACTGAATCCGGCCCGCGGGTTGACGCGGAGGAGTTCCTCCTTTTCTCCCTTGTACAAAGAGGATAAGATCTTTACTAAGGCGGCGGCTGAGGCCGGCCCCTTACGACCGTAACGGGTGGCGTCATCCTCCCCGTTGAAATCCCACATGGGGTGGCCTCTATATTGAAGCGGCTGCACCCCCCGCATAATGCATGCGGCCATGACTCCAATCATGGTTAGTCCGGAATGGGCCAACAGTCTTATCTGGCCCATCAGGTAAAGGACGTCTCTGTCGCTTTCTCTCTGAGAGCTCCGCGGATGCCAGCTCAAGCGTTTCTTCAATGGGGCACTGTTGAACTCAGGGAGACCGACCCGGATAGGGTCCGGTAGCGGGACGTCATCTATGTAAAACCATTCCGAAGGCCAGTCCTCGTACGCCTTCTTCGGGGTTTCGGTCCCGGCGATGCGCCATACTTCGGCTCCGCCCACTTGGTAGATAGACCCCTCTTGAGAACGGGGCACCAAGCAGAATAACCTCTTCCACAGCGCGAAATGAGCCTCAACGCTTAAAAATAGCTCGCAAAGGGCGACGAAACCCATGATATGTAATACGGAGGCGGGCGTGAGATTGTGCAGCTGGAGACCGTAGAACTCCAGAAGCCCACGGAGAAATGGGTGAATTGGAAATCCCAGTCCACTTACTAGATAGGGGACGAGGCACACCCGCTCTCCTTTAGAAGGATTGGGGGTGCTCTCCGCTTGTTTTCCGCCATTGTAGGTGGCGAGACCGGCTCGGACCAGGACCATGTATGACTGGGGGAGAAATCCCTTCACCTGAAGCGACACTAACTCGCTATGCGGGATGGTGCAACTCTCCCAGTCCCCGGGTTTGGGACCGGAGGGGCGAGGGGAGGAGCTGCGACGGCTGGACATGTTGGAATGGGCCTTTGCTGGAAGCACTCTGATGATGACTCGTGAAGAGGAGAAGATGTGGTTTGCACCTGAATCCCCATCCCGTTAAATAGGTGGCTCGTTTATATGGCTAGTGGTGTGGATGTAAAAACGCCCCGGCTTTTCGCATTCGTTTGACACGTGGAAGACGGCCATTATTGGGCGTGGAAGCCAAGGAGCATTACATTACAAAAATCGGACATTATTCCTACAGGTACACAGGATTTGGAGAAGAACCCGCCTTGCAATGCCGAACAATCTGCGCGCTAGACTTATCGTCATTGAAGCCTGGTTCGGGGGCTACTGAGGGAGTCCTGGATTAGGGGGTGTTCGGGTAGCCGGACTATACCTTCAGCCGGACTCCTGGACTATGAAGATACAAGATTGAAGACTTCGTCCCGTGTCCGGATGGGACTTTCCTTGGCGTGGAAGGCAAGCTTGGCGATGCGGATATTCAAGATCTCCTGCCATTGTAACCGACTCTATGTAACCCTAACCCTATCCGGTGTCTATATAAACCGGAGGGTTATAGTCCGTAGGACATCAACTCCATATACAACAATCATACCATAGGCTAGCTTCTAGGGTTTAGCCTCCTTGATCTCGTGGTAGACCTACTTGTGTACTACCCATATCATCAATATTAATCAAGCAGGACGTAGGGTTTTACCTCCATCAAGAGGGCCCGAACCTGGGTAAAACATCGTGTTCCCTGCCTCCTGTTACCATCCGGCCTAGACGCACAGTTCGGGACCCCCTACCCGATATCCGGCCTCCTGTTACTACTAGGAGTAACTAATGCGGTGAGATGGCTTCTCGAAGAAGATGATGGAGAAGCGGAGTCATCGAAGAGTGAAATGATGGTTCCTTCGTCCTTGCTTTTGTGATTTGACGCCTCACTACTTTGTGATTTGTGATAGAAGGGACAGGGGAGTAGACTCTGTGCTCTATACTGTACTACATGCGTCCAAGCATGGGAGAAAGAGGAGAGATGTTGCATTTTTCTATTCCTTCAATCAATCAATCAGGGAGCTTCGGTTCCATCTTTTTGGCTTTGGCAACACCGTCCACAATGGTTCTCATGATGCCAAAAGCTATTTTCACATTTGGCTACACATTGTGGATTCCCTTAACCGTACCACTTGTTTTTGCTCATATGTGCTATCTATACAAATCTCAATTATATTGATCTAGAAAATTATAGAATCGACATTAGTAAAAAGGAGGTGATTTTGCCGCGCGGATGGCGGGGGAGGTTTCTTACTTGAGCAATGCTACATCCACGTAATGGTTTACGTAAAGTTACGAACTGATGTGATGTTGGACTATTTGATTGGATTAAAGGAGAGGATTAGGCCCATCCCACCTGAAAATCAGGGGGGCATATATAGATTAGATGGAAAGTATACGTAGCAGCTACGTAGCCCTTTGTAAGTCTAGGATTAGGCTTCTTATTTTCGGAGGACGTTGTCCTGGCGGTTTGCCAACATGCGGTCCCACATGTCAGTGCTTTACCAAGCCGATCCGCATCCCACATGAGGCAGAACAACGGCAGAAGCAACACGTGGTTAAGTTGAAGAAGATGAGGGAGAAGCGGATTCAGCAACGAGTGAAATGATGGTTGCTTCGTCCCTCCAACTTAACTGCGGGAAAGGTGCAGCTTTGTGATTTGACGCCTCATTGCTCATTACTACGCCGGCGCCATGACTGGGGTGCTTCACCCCGGCTGCTCTGCATTGTATTCCGGTATGGCACGTGGACCCGGTAGCTTGATGTCCCACATGTCGGCGAAAGGGACTAGAAGATTTATGAAAGCGAGCGCTCCACTCTTACGACAGAGGAGTAGACGACACAACGACCCAGTGAACTGTCACTTGTACTGTATAGTACTATAGTTTTGTTGTTTCGCATGATCCATCGATACAAACCCGATTAAACAGGAAAGGGCGGGATTTTTCCCGCGCGGTAGATGATACTGGCCATACATTTCAAAGGCAATTTTAATGTATGCAAACTGAATAATTATAAGTAACAATATGATATCTAGTAAAACGAAAGACACATATGATTTATTGTGTTAGAGTGTAGTAGTAGTGCTGTATTGCATAGTTGTTAGATGTAACATGTGAGAACGTGTAGAGATGTAGTTTTGGAGGGCCTACAGTGAGAAAAGCGTAATACGGTCACCGAACTTCAGAATAAGCTGATTACGGTCACTATATACGTTTTGCGGTGATTATACGGTCACTTGCTCACAGCTCAGCATCGGATTGCACTCTGTTGACCGGCCAAATAGTCTGCATGGCGCCATGTTGACTAGTTAAATTGACCAAGTTCGTTGTGGGTCCCACCTGTCAGTTCGCATAGGCAAAAGGTCAGATACACACAAATTTACGCAGGCGCGACAAGGCTCCAACCCGTGCGCGGGAATCACCTGGTTGTGTATGTGTCTGTCAGGGCATGATGTGCGCGCATGCACGTGTAGGTTGAGCACTTGAGCGTGATAGTGTGTGTTGGTCGTGTGGTGTACTGGTGTGTGCATGCATGCGTGCGTGTGTATGTGTGAGTGTTGCGTGCGTGCGTGTGAGTGTTGTGTGCGTGCGTGGTTGCGTGTGTACGTGTGAGTGTTGCGTGCGTGCGTGGGTGCATGTGTTTGTGTGAGTGTTGCGTGGATGCAGTTTGTGTGCATATGTGAAAGGAGCGTACAGGGGGGTATGCGATGGAGAGAGAGATGCTCTTTGTTTCTCTTTATTATGACTAAATTTGTATATAGTATAAAAATATACAAATTCACATTGCGGAATAAATATCATTGTGGGCACCATGCAATGCAAATTAGCGTTCGTACTCCTCCATATAACTTTGTAATGTTGTATATATGTAGAAACTCTAAAATAATTTTTTGGCCACACTTTATTCAAAAGAAATGTTGTATGCGAAATAAACGTGAAGAGAGGGCTTTTTAGATCAATGGGGTACGTGATGTAACATGTGTGAATGTGTAGTTGATGCATTTGGCGGGGCCTAGAGAGGTATGTGTGTGTATTACGTATTCGAGAGAGGCATGGATAGAGGGGCCGACGGGGGGGTCGTGGGAGAGATAGCATGAGAAATGAGAGTGGTCTAGAGAGAGAGAGAGACAGAGAGAGAGAGACGAATATGACGTCACGACAAGAGATTCCATTCCCTTGAGTGTGTATATGTAAGGGGGGAGGGAATAGAGGCACCAGGAGAAATTTCCTGTGTGTGTGGTGTTTGTGTTGGTATGTGTGGGTGTGAGAAGATAATGAGACGTGGGGGCAGAGGGTGTGTCACGCGTGAGGTCCGGTGGGTCGAGGTGAGGCCCTTCGTTCTGTTCCGTCCTGCGCCACATTGGTCGGCCCGTGACGCATTTAGGAAGACCCAGGGATGACTAGTCGTACAAGACAAAGATAGCAGAATTGTGAAGGACTCTGTGTCCACTGACAAAGCCGGCTAGGATTTGTAACCCTAGGTTCTGGGACTAAGGTAACCCCTTTATCTCGGATATTACTATTCATCCAACCTAACTTTAAGGGCATCCTACAGAATGCTCTGCTAGAATCATACTCGTCGATTAGGAAGAGAGGTGTGAGACAATGCATGAGAGACAGGCGTAAATATAATGTGCGTACATGAGACACGTAGGCAGGTCCATGTATATAGAAAGCGTCGATGAGGATTGTGCGTGTGTATGTTTGCGAGAGGAAGAGTGCTTGTGATAAAGGTTAGTGAAAACAGTTGTAAATGGTTACGAGAGGGAGGGAGGGTTATATCTAGAGCATGTGTGCGAGAAAGACACCTCGGGAGAGAGTGTGTGAGCATGTGTGAGAGACCACCGATGGTGAGTGAAACTACACGTAAAAGACTGCTCTACACATTGACTAAAGATATAAATTGTATCCAAATATTAGGATGGGATCATGATATTTGCAATTCGCGTAAGGAGCGGTCATTGATCCATCCGACATCTAGAATCTATCGAATTTGAGCATGTCTATGTTATTATTCGACACAACTGATCCACATAGTTAGTATTTTGAACTCCAGACAATGCATCGCTTTAGCAATCGAATATAAACGTGAGTATAGTTCATGTTGTGTGTGTAAAGCACATTATACATACGAAAGTTACACAATGGACATTATAAATAGCTACTACCTATGAACTAGCATACATTTGAATTCAACTTAAGGTGGTTTTAAAAAATCGAATTCAACATGAAGTCCATTCAATTATTTGAATTTGATATCATGGCATTTGTAAACCATACCTAAATTATGGGGGCACCAATCTTTGCTCTGATTTTGTACATAATAGCATATGTAGTCGTGTACAAAATAGATTCAAATTTAGCTCCTCCATTCCAAAATAATCGTAGTTATAGGATTTTCAAGTGTCAAAATTTCAAAAAGAAGCGGATAATTTAATGAGGTTTTCAAACATACAAGGTCAAATATAACATTGTATATTTAGGTCAATCCTCATAGTTCAAGAGTACTCTAAGGGCATCTCCATCGCAAGGCGCCTAATCAGGCGCTTGATTAGGAATAAAAAAGGATTTTTCTCCTAGCGCCTCGGCTTGGAGTCCAGTCATGCAACGGTGAGAGCCAGTGTATGGGCGCTACGCATGAAAAATAGGATGGGCAGCTTGTTTAGCGCCGAACGACTCTTATGGCATCGATGCTAACCAAATTTCAGGATTTGGACGGGATTACGAGGAAACGGCCGGGATCCTGACCCTGGCGCCTGGCGTTAGCGCCTGCATTGTAGATGCCCTAAACGTGAATGCTTGTGTTTCAAAATTTCGAACGAAGCGCCAAAAGAGCCTCTACTCGCCCGAAACCGCATGAGACCAATGTTTGGTAGTACAAGGAAATTACTTTCCTAATAACTCCGACCCGTGAAACCTACCGGCCCGACGTCCAAAGGTCTAAACCGGGGTAGGTTTGTAGCTTCATCTAGACGCCACGCAACCGCATCCGAAAAACATTCATACACAATGGCCGCCTAAGCACACATGCGCGCGGCCGAAATCGCTCCCGCCCACTATTTGGGACACCTGGGATTACCATCCTACCCCCGACCCGCAGTAGGTCCAAAATTTAAGAGGGGGGCAAAGTTTGTACTTTCCCAAAATTTCAAACAAGCGCGTCCCATCTTCTGTTCAAAAAAGCCAAAACAAGCGCGTCCCAGACCGAAACATGGTTCCCCCCCACCCATCCGATTCCCCATTCGTACTCCGTGGGCACCAAAACTACCTCTCCACCAGCCGCGAAACCCCGGCGTCCTTCGTCCGCCACCCCATCCCACCCATCAACCGCCGCCCTCCTCCATCACGCTGGAGCCGATACCCCGACGTTGTTGTCCACCGCAATGCCCTCCACGGCTAGTAGTTGAAGCCGAGGCCGTGCCGTCCGTACTCGAGCCAGTTCAACCACGCCGTCCTGCGCTTCACCGCTGCCGCTCCAACTTCGCCACCCTCCGCCGCACCGGAGCTGTTCCTGCTACGCCGTCCTTCGCCGCCTCGGATCTGCTTCCCCTCCGCTGACATACGGCCACGACAACACAGTCAACAATTTGGCCATGGGTTCGTCCAAGCCTGCACCCTCCAGAACATCATTTTCCCCGGTAAAAAGAAGAAAATCGGCGTGACTTGTGGACGTGACCACACCGACAACCGAAAAAGGTAATCCTCTTCCCTTATTCATGCAAATCTTACATCTCTACTTGCACGGTATTCATCCCACAGAAGTCAGTAGTTGACCGCTTCCTCTTGATACTAGATGTTCCTAGTAACTCGCGATGCACAAGGTTTCTCCTCATATACTATTTCACCTTAGCTAGAGGTCCGTCGCCCCCCTGAATTTCAATTTCTGGCCACTTGATTCCCAATTAACGGAAGCATTCCCCGGCGTAACAGGCGCTAGTATGCCTATTATGCCGGGGAAGCAGCGCCTTGGTGTTTATCTTAGGGTTGTGTGCGGCCTAGAGCTACTGGCGCCCGATCTGGAGGTCGGTCGGGATTAAAGGGATGGCCTAGGGGCGCTGCCAAGCACGGCGGTGGTGTGAGGTCGATGGGAGGGCGGGGCGGTGGAGGCAGGGGTCTAGGCCAGTGGTCGCTGGCGGTTCGAGAAAGATCGTCAACAGTGACTGGCGGGAGGTAGACGAAGGCCATCTGCCCATTCCTTATAGATCGGACGGTTCATTAAAAAATCGACTGACCTATTTATTTTCAGTCGACTGTTATCTTAGATATGACCACATGTGGTGGTGTGCTGCAGGAGTACCTGCATTTCCTGTGCTCATATATTACAAAATTATACATAGTAGAATCTAATTGTGTTTGCCATGCAATGTTGTAGAGCTATCATATGTCTCCTGTCATTTATTTTTCAGCCACCTGCTATCTGCTAATTTTACAGTGCACTAGTTCTGCACACACTTCACCCTTACTCTCACTGTTGTGTTTTTTATGCAAGGGTATTTCAGACTCTGCTGCCATGAGAGAAGCCAAAAAGAAAAGAGAGAAGTCGCTCCAGTTTGGTGTGCGTCTAGGCGAGACACGTTTCAACGCTTTAAAGGGTGTAGTGTCAGTAGATGGAGATGGGGAACGTAGCTCTGGAGTTGATGACCTCGCTCGCAGTGAACCACCATCCCAGGTGCTTGCTTTAACTTCGCGGTGTCATACGTGGTTGCATGTTCCATATGGTGTCTAGCTTGTATTCGAAAGGCCGAAGTCGGTAAGATAAGGAAAGATATTTTTTTACATGAACCACCATCCCGTGAGCACCAGAAGACAAATAGCTAGTCAGGGCACTGGCCGAGCCAGTGACAAGCCCAGCAAAGATAGGCATCACTTGGAAGCCAACTAAAAAGCTGTGATGGTGGCGAAGCAGCCCGCCTCCCACCAGGCTCTCAGGTCCTAGATGATCATGCTCACCACTCCAGCCGGATGTCTAGCTTGTATTGCTTCCAATTTGGTTAAATTGCATCTGCTTAGCTTACACATTATACCTTTGAATATGACATGCCTTTCTGTTTTTGGTACATACTAGTACATCTGTGTATTAACCATGTTCTTACATCAAACTAATGTTCTTGTGTATCCCTCATCAATCACTTATGACGAGGCAGGCAGGCAAGGGGACTACTCCTCATTTAAAGAATGCAGCGTCAGCCCCCCGACATGATTCTCAAGAAACAGAAATGCTAGATGAAGATAGTGAACGTAGCTCTGTAGTTGATTACAACATTTCCCCTACACTAGCATCGCAGGTGCTTGCTCTAACTTGGCAGCGTGATATGTGGTTGCATGTTGCATATGGTGTCTAGATTGTAATTCTTCCAATCTGGTTAAACTGCATGTGCTAGTCTGCTTAGCTTATACATTATACCTGTTAATATGACATGCCTTCCTGTATTTAGTACATAGTACATCTGTCTATTAAGCATGTCCTTACATAAAACTATTGTTTTTTTGTATCCCGCATCAATCAACATGATGAGACACCTTTAGTATATGCAGTGCCATATTAGTTGCATCTTTCATATGATTTATAGCATGCGTTGCTTCTAATTTGTTGAAATTCCATTTATGATGGGACGCTTTTAACTTGGCAGAGTCATATTGGTTGCATCTTTCATGTGGTGTCTAGCTTGCATTATTGCTTCTTATTTGCTGAAATGGTTTATGCTTAGTTTACACAAACAGTTGTGAACATGCCATGCCGTCCTGTTTTTCGTACATATTCCATCCTGGTATCATGTGTTTGCCTTACATCAAAGTAGTGATTGTCAGTATCATGCATGAATGAGTTCTGAAGAGATAATTTTATTGTTTTTTCTTGTCGGTTTTACTTGACAATTCAAAATCAATAAAGCGGAAGGAAGTTAGCAAGGCAGCGGAAAAAGGTGCTCCTTCCGAACGGAGGGCCTCTACAGTTTCTACTCCTCCACACCCCAAGATGATTTCCAAGACAACACATGCATAGACACTCAACAAAGCTGTGTTTATGATGAGCACATCTCCCCTAGTGCAGCATCACCGATGCTCCCTCTAACTTGGCACTGTTATATGTGGTTGCATGTTATGTGTGATGTCTAGCTTGTATTGCTTCTAATTTTGTTGAATTCCATCTGCTTACTTTACACATTATACTTGAATAAGACATGTGTTCCTGTTTCTAGAACATACAATATCTGTCTATCACACCATGTTCTTACATCAAATTACTACTGTTATGTAACCTGCAACAATCACTTATCATAAGACACGTTTGACTTCGGAGTGTGATATAGGTTACATCTCACATTCTTTTCTAGCTTGTATTACTAATTTGTTGAAATGGCACTTATGACGAGACAGTTTTAACTTGGTAGAGTGATATTCGTTGCATCTTTCATATGGTGTGTAGCTTTCATTGCTTCTAATTTGTTGAAATGCCTTCTCCTTAGTTTACACATCATAAGCTGTGAATATGCAATGCTATGAATATGCAATGGCACTAATGACGAGAGACCTCTAACATGGTAGTGTGATGTTGTTTGCATCTTGCATATGATTTATTTCTTGTACTGCTTCACATTTGTTTAAACGCCATTTATGATGAGACACTGTTAACTTGGCAGAGCGATATTTGTAGCATCTTTCACATGGTGTCTACCTTCCATTGCATTGCTTCTAATTTGGTGAAATGTCCTCTTCTTAGTTTACACATCATAGTTCTAGTTATCTCTTCCGTCCTGTTTTTCATACATATTACATCCAACTATCATGTGGTTGTCTAACATCAAAGTTCAGTTCGTCTGCATCACGCATCAATTTGTTCTAAGAACTAAATTGTTATTCGTTTTTCTTGTCGGCTTGACTTAACATGGCAGAGAGAAAGAGGAAGAAACACAGAATGGCAGGGAATGAGAAGCGGATGAATCCTACAGATTCTGCTGGTACTGATGGTGCAATAGAAGGTCAAAGTCCGGCAGAAAATTATACAAACACGGCATCCCATGCTACACGAGTTGCAAAAAAAGACAAACATAAATAAATAGCTGCCACCAAACAAGCAGAGACAGCCCTTAGTTCTTGCAACACCTACCACAGTACTACCAGCTGCACAACGTACTCGTGTGTCAACTGAGCTAGCAGCACGTTCCCAAGCTCCCTTGCCACCTGACACTACTTCCCAAGCACTCTTGACACAAGAAGAGTTGGCAATATCAGATGAACCTTGTGAGCTTCAACAACAAGAAGGTAGTTGCTGGAGTCAAGTTACAGTTGCATGCTTCTTTATATGTAGTCTCACAGTTTGATGTACACTAACACTTCCTATGTTTTTTGTTGGACTAGCACCTAGGTGCAAGAGGAAACAAACATCAGGGATAATGCTCGATAGGTTAACTAAATCTAGAGGAGGAAGAATGGAGATCCAATTTGAGGCAGGTTTAAAAAGGCCACGTGATGCTACAGACTCAACCAAGTTAGTATCAGAGGCAGCGGTTGCTGTTAGGTGTCATGTACGTATCCTCCCAACATGGATTCAGTACAGGAATGACAAAGACGAAACCCAGTTCAACATCTTCCTCGACCATTTATCTATAAGTATGGTTATGTATGGAAACAAGTAATATCGTCTTGCTCTGTCCAATACTTTCTAGGTTGCTGATAATGAGACTCCCATAATTTTCAACAGATGAGGTTCAAGTTGGATAGCCAAGATGATGCAACCAGACAAGCTTGCACCCATGTTTTCAAGTCTGCTCTGCGACAGTATCGGTATAACTTGAGGAAAACTCACTTTGAAGGCAAGGCTAACAATGAACTTGCCCAAACATCTCCAGTGGAAAATATATCTGATGAAGACTGGAGAGGCCTCGTTAAACACTGGTCCGATCCGAAGTATCATGTACATTATATATATGTCATCAGATCACATGTTGAAGTCCTATTTACGCATGTGCCACACAAATCTATCTTCTTGTAGGTGAACTGTTCAAAGAACAAGGCCAACCATACGAAAGTGAAATTCCAACAGACGACATGATCTCGTAGCTATATTGCACACTACAAGGCTCTTGTAATTAGCTGTTGTTTCACTCTTTTCGCTGTACCATATTATCAGATCTATATTGACTTGTTCCAAATTCAGAGGAAAGCCCGCAAGGACCAAAAAGTACCTGAACCAAATGCTGTGGAAATCTTCAAGGACTGTCACACCAGCAAGAAGGGCATGACTACACCAGTCAAAGCCGTTGTTGTAAGTCCTTAGTCCTCATGCCTTTTAACTACTACTTACTCTGACTTGTGCCTTGAACTGCATGGTTTGCAGCCAATGTCTATTACTCTTTTCAATTTTATACACAATTGTCTTAGTGTATCATTGCACCTTACAAGGTTTAAAAGAGAGGAGTGATGTTCCTTTGATCTTGACCCGTAATCTAGTTCCGTGCTGGACTTGCCCACACAATGTTACAATTGCCTGTTTGTCTGTTCTCAGTTGTTTTGTGATATGAATGACGTCATAATATGCTTACCGTATTATAAACTTCGTCTCTTTATCCTTAGCCCTCAATACAATGTGAAGAAATAGACAATACAATAGCAATGGTACATGGTCATATGTTTGGAACCTGGTTTTATTATGTACTTTGCAATAAAATACAACTAGTATTTTACATGGGTTCACCAAAATAAGTTTTGTATATAGACCAAAGCTATTTTGTTTGGTTTTGTTGCCTCCTTAATATCTTCTGTTCTGGTACTACTAATGTAAAACCTCAACTTTTCAGCGAGCTATGGAAAAAATGGTGGAACCGCCACCTTCTGAAGGTGGTGAGGCAACTATAATCGCAATGTCAGCTCTTGCTGCAGTGGGTCAGTACCTGTCCACTAACAGTGCCAAAAGCACGTTCCTGCGTAATACCGGGTTGGTTGTTAAGGCAATATCGTCCAAACTGCCTCATGATCAAGATATGCAAGCTCAAAGCAATGTTGTATCTGCGCTCCAAACACAAGTCCATTCCCTAACAGAGACCCTTTGTGAAACAAGGAGAAACATTGCTCAATGTCGTCAAGATATGAATGGTTTTGAAACCAGACTATCAGACATTTGCTATGTTGTTCAGGAGCCTAGGGGAAATGAAGGCGAGGATTATGGTGCTCCATCGGACAATACAGCATGAAAACGTAACAGTCAGGTTAAATGAGCTGAGCTTCTGAACTTCTGGTGGTGCATTTATCTGCTAGACTGTTAAGTTTTATGCCAACCTTCCTTTTGTTATATAGTTGTAATTTGTTTTGGTGCGATACAAAATTTATTCTTAACGTGCAGCCACCGCCTGAAGAAAACAGCAAGCCATTTTTGTACAGTGTAGGGTGTTCCCTATATTTGCACTGTGGCGATCTTTGATGCCGAGTGGATGTAATCTGTGCAATCGCCTTAACAGCCAAGCGTTAGTTTCGGCCTTATTTATTTCCTAGTCTTCTTTTTCCCTGGTTTGCTAGTGGCCGCATCTACCATGGGCCCTATACGGGCCGTAGGATCCATGGGTCTCCTACAGGCCGTCGATAAATGGGCCTGTAATCGGTAGGCCTCAGGCCGTCGGATAAATGGGTCTTCATGGGCCATAATCGGGCGTAATTGGTATCGGCCCAGCACGGTAACAGGCCGTTAACAGAGTGTAGGACAGCAAAGGCTTAATTCTGTCACAGGCATAACAGGTCGTTAATGGGCCAGAATATAGGATGGGCTGGAAATGGCGCAACGGGTTAACAGGCCAGAAACGGGTCGACTCTTGCCATGGGCCGAATTTGGCCCATTAGGGTAACAAGCCAGTAACGGGCCGACTCTTGCCATGGGCCGAATTTGGCCCATTAGTGGAATAGACCAGTAACGGGCTGACTCTTGCCATGGGCCGAATTTGGCCCATTAGGGGAACAGGCCAGTAACAGGCCGGAAGTAATCGAGGGTCGAAAAGGAGCCCAAGAACGTATGGGCCGTCAATAGGCCGAAAGCTAACACGGGCTGGAAACGGCCCATGCAAATCACGGGCCGTTAACGGGTATAAAGAAAATTACTGTTCAGACTCTCACATAGACCATGGGTTAGTACACAAAGTGCAATGGACAATGCTTATCATACCATGGGATCACTTGATCCCTCTCGGTACATCTTCTACTCTTTGTGAGTTGATCAACTTGATTCACTCTTGACTTAGTCTTGATCAACCTTGAATCTTTCCAACTCTCTTCGTTTGGATGATGTCTTGAAGGTAAACATCAATGATCACACAACATTCTTCTTCAAGACATGATTGCAATAAGCTCAACACTCACATGACCAATCTTTGGATAATTCCTTAATAGCACCTTGGTCAACCCATAAACTCCTTGAAACCAACACATGGACTTCAAGAAATGCCTATGGAAAAATCCTTCAAATATAACTCAATGCAACCATTAGTCCATAGAGAATGTCATCAATTACCAAAACCACACATGGGGGCACCGCATGTCCTTTCAATCTCCCCCATTTTGGTAATTGATGACAATCACTTTCAAGAGAGTTTATATAAGGAATTATTTATCACCATGCAATGCAACAACCAATAATGCATGTATATGAGATGCAAATGCTTAGGAACAAAACTAGCAAGAAGAAAAAACTCTCTAAACTTATCCACAAAACTCTCTGAAACTTCTCCCCCATTGGCATCGATTGCCAAAATGGGCTAAAAGTTTAGAAGGCCAACATAAATTATGTTCCTCCATAAATTGTGTATTTCTCAACAAGAGAGTGGAATGCAATACACAAATCCAACGGTAATACTTGGAGGAAGACAAACTATTGAGGCCCAAAGATTGCAAGAGGAAGATATGCCACAAAGACATAAACAAAGAGAGAAACAAGCAATCAAGCAATCAAAAGATACCAATTGAAGCAAGCTATCAAAAGATACTAATTGAACCAACTAGGCCAATGATCCTACGAGCCACATGAATAAAGGATATTATGATAAGAGCGGAGTAGTGTTCTAAAGAAACTAGAGAAGCTCCCCATGATTTGTGCACATCAAGAATTTTTGTATTTGGATACAAAGTGCACAAAATAGGATCATAGCTCCCCCAAAATCAATAGAAACTTACAACAAGTGCAAGAGAGCATATAGGAAATTAAGCCTAGTACTTGCAACAAACACATGGTTGAGCAACAAGTAAGAGAGGCAACTTAAGAGTGGGCTCAACCAAAAAGATGTGTGTGAGTCAAGGCAATGCACTTGAGAAGACTAATGTACACAAGAGCATTAAGCATCAATAAAGTCTTCAAAGAATGAGGCACACGGTGCAAGGCCTATCATTCCCACACACAACTAGCAAATGGGTTCACAAGCTTACTAATAAGCATATAGAGAACCTATGCTTGTGAGAACCCGCGATGAAGATAGAAGATGAAAGGCGCATCAAGACGAGGGATGCCAATTAAGATGGCAAAAACCTCGTAAAGATAAGCAAGAGGAAAATAATCTTCACCACACAAGAGCGCATCAAGATGCAACGATAGAAGACACGCACTCAAGGCAAAAGCTTTCACGGAGCCACCAAAGAAATAACATAAGAAAGACAAGGTGGACGTGAAAGAAAGGATATCATCTAGATATGCAACTTCTCTCAAGTGTATAAGATTCTAGGTAGACGAAATCATGATGATATATATATCTACAAAGAAGGATGTACACCCGAAATAGTTACAACACGAAGGAACAAGATATCCAAAAGGAAGTCATACATATAACAATAAGATATTTGCTTGAGAGCATAGCATATGGCTAGATATGGTCTTATTGTATATAAATGAATTCCAACCACACGAACATCAAAGACATCACAACTAGCAACAAGACATCATTGTTGGGATGCTTTGAGAAAGGAAACAAGTATCACAAGAAAGAATGTATAACATGCCATGATACAACCTACACAAGGTTGAAAGCAAGGAAGAATGCATGAAGAGATACTTGTTACCAAGATATCATTGGAAGGATGTAGTAGATACCAATTAAAGGTAGATAGTAGTTCATTGATCATCCTAGCTTGACTCCAATAAGTACATGATGACACCACCTTCCTTGTGAGTCAGCCGAGCGTCCAATGCATCTCCAATTGTTCCTAGAACAACAACACAAACAAAATGGTACCCAAACTCATTGGGACCAACGAGTTAGAGAACCAACAATACATAGGACAAACTCCACATAAAAATGTGCATATAGAAACGAAAATGAATTTCATGCACATCTCATCCAATTTGAGACTTGGTGGAGTTTCCCCTATATATCGGGTCAAAGAAAGAAAGCATGCCAAAGATACTACATGAAGTTAATATGCAAGCTCAAGACTTTCAAGAACCGATACCAAATGACAAAGAAATACCAAGCATAGAAAAGATACCAAATGAATAAATCATCACTTGGAGGATATCCATTGATACACTCAAAAAGAAAGATGTCAAACTCCCAAAAGAGAGAATGGTTCCAAACAAACCAAGCCCTCTAGAAAGTTTCATGATGGCACAAAGCAGCAAAAAGAAACGGCTTGCCTTCCACAAACACACACTTGATAAGGATCACAAGGTGAGTGTTTTATAGAGAATAGGATAGCTCGCCCAAGACTAGTGCATTATAGAGAATTTGCATTTGAATACAAAATGCACGAGGTGGGATCACCACTTTCACTATATCTAGAAAACACTAGACAAGGTCAAGAAATTAACAAGATCCACAAGTCGTATGGAATACAATGGGAGTTGACACAATCCTAGGCAAGAGATAAAGCAAATAAAAGTAAAGGCCAATGTAAAGATGATCAATAATTTCTACCACACATAAGTGAGTACCAATTGTCAAAAGACAAGAAGTATTTGGAAATAATTCCCGGTGGTAGGTAACAAGGATATCCGACATCATCTTCACACCAAACAAAAAGCAAATTGCAACTTGTAGAGCTAACATGCCACCTAGGAACAAGATAATTTATAATATCAATTCTAGGTGACAATATCTCAAATGTACACATTTTCTAGGCTAGTAATATACACATAGCATATTACTCCCCCATAATGTGATACCAATTAAAGATAAACAAGAGGCAAAATAATGATCCAACACGAGATAACTAATGGACAATATAGAATTTGAATTTCTCATGAGAAGACATACCACATAGCGACTAGATAATCTTGAAATATCAATACTACATGGTATTACTCATGTACACACATGTATAGGATTGTGAGGTGCATAAAGCACATCACTCCCCCATAATGGGATATTCCATTAATCTCTCACAAGAGCCAACTAAGAAAAGAACAAGATGCAAAAGGCTCAATGCATGACACACACGTACATGATGTGCAAACCAACACACACATACTTGATTGCTCAAGATAATCAAGTTGGAAGCACAACATATACAAACACATGCAAGGAACAGAACCAAACATGCAAAGGAGTAAGTAACTATCAATGTAAACACTTTAAGCACGAGTTACCGCATGGAGAAAGATTGGATATAAGATAGAAACTTGATAATTCGAATAACTTGGCTTGAGACAATTAGAATGATGAAGTCCCCTTAATTCTTCATAAAGTAGCCAAGTCTCCAATGCCCTCCAACGACACCTATTGATCAAGTTTGAGCTTGTTGGTCCCCAACCAAGTTGGGTCCTAAGAGGTTAGTCACAATAGGCTTGGCTACCCAAATGGTTCTTTGCTTCAAACCACTTTGAGTACCAACAAACTTGGCAACCACATTGCCAACCTTATCCTTCCCAAGAGAATAGACATCATCAATAATAATTGGGTTGGATAAGTTACCACTAGTGCATGAAGAGGCGAGGTGACCTTTCTCGCGACATAGGTAGCAACGTCTACTCTTCACTTTCTTCTCACTTGATTTCTCAACTTGAGAAGCATAAGCTTGAGTCTTCTTGGGAAGAGGCTTTTCTTCAACTTGAGGTTGAGAATGAGAGTGAACTTGTGGCCGCTTCCCTTGTTGCTTGTCACTAATGGGCTTCTTCTTCAATGGGCAAGATCTAACATGATGCCCTTCTACTTTGCACTTGAAGCAAACAATCTTGGCCGAATTCTTGACTTGTTCTTGGCCCTTCTTTTTGTTCACCTTGGACTTCTTCTTCTTGTTGGAGTTGAATCCAAGTCCACCTTTGTCATTGGGGGATTTTTGCACACTCAAGATATTGTTGAGTGTGAATTTCCCTTCATGACTCTTTTCCAAGTCTTTCTTCAAAGAAGTGACTTGGTTGAGCTCTTTGATTTCCTCTACATGGTTAGTCTCAACACAAGTACTAGAGGAAGTATAAGCTTCATCGTTAGAGCAACAAGGCAAGAAAAGCAATTCATCACAAGATGTACCAACATTGTGAGTAGATGAATTACAAGGACTAGCACATGGCAATATAGCATTTTGACTAGAAGTAGTGCTAGTATCCGCATGAGGCTCACTAGATGTTACCTTAGCAAGCATGGCCTCATGAGCTAATTTTAGCACATTATGGGATACTAGGAGATCATCATGAGAGCTTGTGAGCTTTACATAATTTTCTTCCAACATTCCATAATTGCTAGATAGCAACTCAAGTTGAGCCCTTAGCTCAACATTCTCCTTCAATATGGATGCTTCACAAGAGATAGAGTTAGTAGCACAAGCATCATCATTAGCAACAAGAGAAGAAGACAACTTGGCAAGCTTTTTAGAATATGAAGCTTTAAGTTGAGCATGAGACTCGGTGAGTTTGATGAGCTCACTCTTAATGACCCTTGAGCCATTTCGAGGTGCTCAAAGTCCTCAAGAAGTTTAGCATGTGCAACTTCAAGCTCCTCATTTTTAGTTTCAAAATCATTGGCCACCTCAAGATCTCTATCACGAGATTCCCTCACTCTAGATAATTCTAGAGCAAAAGTCTCCTCAAGAGATTCCTTGGTGGTTTGTTCAAGTTCAAGAGCTTGAGAGAGGTCCGCAATTTCATTACCGTAATCACGCTCATAACCTTCCATTTTATCAATGGTGACCTCATGCTCCTCAAGACGAGATTCCAACTCATCAATATACTTCTTGCCCTCAATGGCAATGGACATGATTTCCATGAAGTTGGAACGAGCAATTTTATTTTTATGAAGATCTTTAAAAACTATTTCCCCCTTAATTTTTAAGGAGGCAACATTATCATTCTCTTCATCATTATCCTCATCATCATTAGCATCAACATCATCATCAAGAGACATATTGGGTTTCAAAGTAGGAGATACCTTTGAAGCCTTAGCCATAAGGCAAAAAGCAATAGATGATGATGTAGGATCCCTTGAAGCACCATTTAAAACCACATCTTGTTCCATGGAGTGTTGGGTTTCCTCTACATTGTTAGCACAACAACTCGAGAAAATAGATACATTTTTATCATGGCAACAAGGCATAGCAAGCATATCATCATGAGATTTAGTCAAGCAATTTCTACATGATATGAAAGAACTATCAACACAAGCATGTGAGACATTTGGAGTGCTCGAAGTGTTAAAGCCCAAAGAAGGAGCATTGCAATAAGATAGTGATGAAGGATCATCCATAATAAACATACTATCATCATTACAATGACCAACACTACTCACCATATCATTACCTTGTGGCAAACCACATGTGGGTGAAGTAGAAGAAGTTGAGAAGACTATACGACCGGAGGTGGAGGGAGAACAATCATCCCCACAAATCTTGGACACTCCATATTTATCTCGAAGCTTCGTCCACAACTCATGAGCATCCCGGAATGGCATGAGTTGAAATAAAACTACATTGCTCAAAGCATCGAAAAGCACATTAGAAGCTTGAGCATTGAGATAAGAGTTTTTCTCATCCTCTAAAGATAATCTTTGGGGATCCTTCGGAGGAGAAAAACCCATATCTACAATTCGCTCTAAATTTGGGTCCATGACCCTAAAGAGATTAAGCATGCGAATTACCCAAACATCAAAATTTGTGCCATCGAAACTAAGAGTGTCAGAGAATCCTAATCCCCTAGTTGACATCCTTACTCTCTAGGCGGTTAAGCCCTATAAAGAGAGACGAGGCTCTGATACCAATTGAAAGATCGTGGATGTCGCCTAGAGGGGGGGTGAATAGGCGTTTTAAAATAATTACGGTTTAGGCTTGAACAAATGCGGAATAAACCTAGCGGTTAATTTGCCAAGCACAAAGCCTAAAACAACTAGGCTCACCTATGTGCACCAACAACTTATGCTAAGAAAGATAAGCAACTATGCGATAGCAAGATATATGACAAGAAACAATATGGCTATCACAAAGTAAAGTGCATAAGTAAAGGGCTCGGGTAAGAGATAACCGAGGCACGAGGAGACGACGATGTATCCCGAAGTTCACACCCTTGCGGATGCTAATCTCCATTTGGAGCGGTGTGGAGGCACAATGCTCCCCAAGAAGCCACTAGGGCCACCGTAATCTCCTCACGCTCTCGCACAATGCAAGATGCCGTGATTCCACTAAGGGACCCTTGAGGGCGGTCACCGAACCTGTACAAATGGCAACCCTTGGGGGCGGTCACCGAACCCGTACACTTTGGCAACCCTTGGGGGCGGTCACCGGTACCCGTCAAATTTCTCGGGGCGATCTCCACAACCTAATTGGAGACCCCGACGCTTGCCCGGAGCTTTGCACCACAATGATTGAGCTCCGAACACCAACAACCGTCTAGGGCGCCCAAGCACCCAAGAGGAACAAGCTCAAGGGTACCAAGCACCCAAGAGTAATAAGCTTCTCAACTTGTAACTTCCATGTATCACGTGGAGAACTCAAACCGATGCACCAAATGCAATGGTAAGGGCACACGGAGTGCCCAAGTCCTTCTCTCTCAAATCCCACCGAAGCAACTAATGCTAGGGAGGAAGGTGAGAGGAAGAACAAGATAGAGAACACCAAGAACTCCAAGATCTAGATCCAAGGGGTTCCCTCACATAGAGGAGAAAGTGATTGGTGGAAATTTGGATCTAGATCTCCTTTCTCTTTTCCCTCAAAAACTAGCAAGAATCCATGGAGGGATTGAGAGTTAGCAAGCTCGAAGAAGGTCAACAATGGGGGAAGAACACGAGCTTAAAGGATAAGGTTCAAAGGGGAAGAAGACCCCCTTATAAAGGAGGGGGAAACTCCAACCGTTATCCCCCACTCAGCCCCGCAGAGAGCAGTACTACCGCGGAGGCAGGGCGGTACTACCGCTCATAAGCGGTACTACCGCTCCCCTTCAGCGGTACTGCCGCGCCAGAAGAAAAGGGGCTGGGGCTGGGACCCAGAGCGATACTACCGCTAATAAGCGGTACTACCGCCACTACTACCGCAGCAAGTGCCGCAAAACCCGACACGAGAAAAGCGCACTCGAGTCGAGGCGGTAGGAGCACGGAGCCGCAACGGTACTACTGCTGAGACCATCAAGCGGTACTACCGCTCCGAGGAGCGGTACTACCGCTGTGGCCCGCGGTACTACCGCTGCGGAGCGGTACTGCCCCTTGTGACTCCTCAGCGGTACTACCGCTGGGTACCACGGTACTACCGCTGGGACCCTGACAAAAACCACACTCAAGAAAATCAGAACTGCCATAACTTCTGCATATGAGCTCCGAATTGAGCAAACTCAAGCTTGTTGAAAACAAGACGACGAGTAGCATCAAAACAGCGACTGGTTATAGTAAGAAGAGGCAGGGGGGAATGCCAACAAATAGAGGAGTGAAACCTCCAACCGAGAAGAACCGGCAAAACCTCCAACATCGAAAACATCATAGAAGAAGCATGCGAACTCCGTTTTCGATGAACTCAAGCTTGTCATCAAGATGACCATAAGCTCTAAGACTCACAAAGAGAACCAAACAAGAACCAAGAAAGATGATGCAAGGATGCAATGGTTTGAGCTCTCTACGAACGATACAATCAAGCTACTCATTGAGAGCCCCCCTTGATAGTACGGCAATCGATCCTATAACCCGGTCTCCCAACTACCATCATGAGACCGGTAAAATAGAAAACCTATCAAGGGCAAAACTTTGCCTTGCACATGGTCCACTTGAGCTAGATGATGACGATCTTGACTTCCTCAAGTTGGACCACCTTTCTTGATTGTGTTGGCACGATGAAGACTAGATGATTGCTCCCCCATAGACCACTATGGGTGAGCCACTCTTCGGCACATCTTCACAAGTCCATTGTCACCATAATGGCCGGCAAGCTTCAAGCACTTGATCTCTTCGCGATGATCCACTTGAACTTGCACACGGCAATCTTGATGACGATCACCACTTGATGTCATCCTCTCCATGGGTTGAGAGATATCTTCCTCTTGACACAAGCCCATGAACATGTACCTAACCCCACGTAAAACTCTCACATAGACCATGGGTTAGTACACAAAGCACAATGGACAATGCTTACCAAACCATGGGATCACTTGATCCCTCTCGGTACATCTTCTATGCTTTGTGAGTTGATCAACTTGATTCACTCTTGACTTAGTCTTGATCAACCTTGAATCTTTCCAACTCTGTTCGTTTGGATGATGTCTTGAAGGTAAACATGAATGATCACACAATCTTCTTCTTCAAGACATGCTTGCAATAAGCTCAACTCTCAAATGACCAATCTTTGGATAATTCCTTGAATAGCACCTTGGTCGACACAAACTTTTCTTGAAACCAACACATGTACTCCAAGAAAAGCCTATGGACAAAACCTTCAAATATAACTCAAGGCAACCATTAGTCCATAGAGATTGTCATCAATTTCCAAAACCAAACATGGGGGCACCGCATGTTCTTTCAACTTGTCTCAGGCGTGATGCTTATATACATGATCATACCTAGATATTCTCATAACTATGCTCAATTCTGTCAATTTCTCAACAGTAATTTGTTCACCCACCGTAGAATACTTATGTTGTTGAGAGAAGCCACTAGTGAAACCTATGGCCCCCGGGTCTCTTTCTCATCATATCAATATCCATCACTTTATTATTGCTTTGCTTTTACTTTGCCTTTTACTTTTCACTTTGCATCTCTATACCAAAAATACCAAAAATATTATTTATCATCTCTATCAGATCTCACTTTCGTAAGTGACCGTGAAGGGATTGAAAACCCCTAAGCGCGTTGGTTGCGTTGAGCACTTGTTTTTGTGTAGGTACAAGGGACTCGAGCATAGCCTCCTACTGGATTGATACCTTGGTTCCCAAAAACTGAAGGAAATACTTACGCTACTTTGCTGCATCATCCTCTCCTCTTCGGGGAAATCCAATGCATTGCTCAAGAGGTAGCAAGAAGAATTTCTGGTGCCGTTTCCGAGGAGTCTGCGCAAAAGTCAACATACCAAGTACCCATCACAATCCCTATCTCCCGCATTACATTATTTGCCATTTTCCTCTCGTTTTCCTCTCCCCCACTTCACCCTTGCCGTTTTATTCGCCCTCTCTCTCTCTATCCTCCCTCTCTTTCTCTATTTGCCTCTTTTTCCCCGTTTGCTTTTTGTTTGCTCATGTGTTGGATTGCTTGTTTGTCGCGATGGCTCAAGATAATACTAAATTGTGTGACTTCACCAATACCAACAATAATGATTTCCTTAGCACTCCGATTGCTCCTCTTACCGATGCTGAATCTTGTGAAATTAATGCTGCTTTGCTGAATCTTGTCATGAAAGATCCGTTTTCCAGCCTTCCTATTGAAGATGCCGCTACCCATCTTAATAGCTTCGCTGATTTGTGTGACATGCAAAAGAAGAAAGATGTGGACAATGATATTGTTAAATAGAAGCTATTTCCTTTTTCTCTTAGAGATCGCGCTAAAGCTTGGTTTTCATCTTTGCCTAAAAATAGTATTGATTCATGGAACAAGTGCAAAGATGCTTTTATCTCTAAGTATTTTCCTCCCGCTAAGATCATCTCTCTTAGAAACAATATTATGAATTTTAAGCAACTTGATCATGAACATGTTGCACAAGCTTGGGAGAGAATGAAATTAATGATACGTAATTGCCCTACTCATGGTTTGAATTTGTGGATGATTATACAATTTTTTTATGCCGGATTGAATTTTGCTTCTAGAAATCTTTTAGATTCGGCCGCGGGAGGCACTTTTATGGAAATCACTTTAGGAGATGCTACTAAACTCCTAGATAATATTATGGTTAATTATTCTCAATGGCACACTGAAAGATCTACTAATAAAAAAGTGCATGCGATAGAAGAAATTAATGTTTTGAGTGGAAAGATGGATGAACTTACGAAATTATTTGCTACTAAGAGTGTTTCTTCTGATCCTGATGATATGTCGTTGTCTACTTTGATTGGGAATAATAATGAATCTATGGATGTGAATTTTGTTGGTAGGAATAATTTTGGTAACAACACGTATAGAGGGAATTTTAATCCTAGGCCTTATCCTAGTAATCCTTCTAATAATTATGGAAATTTCTACAACAACTCTTATGGAAATTATAATAAGATGCCCTCTGATTTTGAATCTAATATTAAAGAATTTATTACTTTGCAAAAGAATTTTAATGTTATGATTGAAGAAAAATTGCTTAAAGTTGATGATTTGGCTAGGAACGTTGATAGAATTTCTCTTGAGGTTGATTCTTTAAAGCTTAGATCTATTCCTCCTAAGCATGATATCAATGAGTCTCTCAAAGCCATGAAAATTTCCATTGATGAGTGCAAGGAAAGAACCGCTAGGACGCGTGCTATGAAAGATGCCTTTATTAAAGCGTGTTCTTCCAATTCCTATGAAAATCAAGATGCAGATCTAAAAGTTATTGATGTGTCTCCTATTAAATCTTTGTTTTGCAATATAAATCTTGATGAAACTGAATATGATCCACCTTTACCTAGAAGGCGTTCTAAAAATTTGGAGTATTTAGATCTTGATGATGAAATTGATAAAAGTGGGATTAAAAGAAATAAAACTCTAGATGTTGCTAAACCCACTATATTGGATTTCAAGGAATTTAATTATGAAAATTGCTCTTTAATTGATTGTATTTCCTTGTTGCAATCCGTGCTAAATTCTCCTCATGCTTATAGTCAAAATAAAGCCTTTACCGAACATATCGTTGATGCCTTGATGCAAACTTATGAAGAAAAACTTGAGTTGAAAGTTTCTATCCCTAGAAAACTTTATGATGAATGGGAACCCACTATTAAAATTAAAATTAAATATTATGAGTTTTATGCTTTTTGTGATTTGGGTGCTAGTGTCTCTACTATTCCCAAAACTTTGTGTGATTTGCTAGATTTCCGTGATTTTGATGATTGCTCTCTAAACTTGCATCTCGCGGATTCCACTATTAAGAAACCTATGGGAATAATTAATGATGTTATTATTGTTGCAAATAGGAATTATGTGCCCGTAGATTTTATCGTTCTTGATATAGATTGCAATCCTTCTTGCCCTATTATTCTCGGTAGACCTTTCCTTAGAACGGTTGGTGCAATTATTGATATGAAGGAAGGGAATATTAGATTTCAATTTCCATCAAAAAAGGGCATGGAACACTTCCCTAGAAATAAAATAAAATTGCCATATGAATCTATCATGAGAGCCACTTATGGATTACCTACCAAAGATGGCAATACCTAGATCTATTCTTGCTTGTTATGCCTAGCTAGGGGCGTTAAACGATAGCGCTTGTAGGGAGGCAACCCAATTTTACTTTTATTCCTTGATTTTTGCTCCTGTTTAGTAATAAATAATTTATCTAGTCTCTGTTTTGGTTGTATTTTTTTTGTTTAATTAGTGTTTGTGCAGAGTAGAACCGTTGGGAAGACTTGGGGAAAATCTTGTTGAACTTGCTGTAAAAAACAGAAGCTTTAGCGCTCACGAGAACTGCTGTAATTTTTATTTGGAAAGTTGATATTTAGTTAATTCTTTTTGAAGATGATTAATAGATAAATTCCTCACGTCCAGCAATTTATTTTAGAATTTTTGGGGTTCCAGATCTTGCGCTAGCTACATACTACTACAGACTGTTCTGTTTTTGACAGATTCTGTTTTCCATATGTTGTTTGCTTATTTTGATGAATCTATGGCTAGTAAAATAGTTTATAAACCATAGAGAAGTTGGAATACAGTAGGTATAACACCAATATAAATAAATAATGAGTTCATTATAGTACCTTGAAGTGGTCTTTGGTTTTCTTTCGCTAATGGTGCTCACGAGATTTTCTACTTTTAAGTTTTGTGTTGTGAAGTTTTCAAGTTTTGGGTAAAGATTTGATGGATTATGGAACAAGGAGTGGCAAGAGCCTAAGCTTGGGGATGCCCATGGCACCCCCAAGATAATCTAAGGACACCTAAAAGCCAAAGCTTGGGGATGCCCCGGAAGGCATCCCCTCTTTCGTCTACTTCTATTGGTAACTTTACTTGGAGCTATATTTTTATTCACCACATGATATTGTAGGATCGAAAGTATGTCTAGAGGGGGTGATTAGACTACTTGACCAAATAAAAGTCTATCCTTTTCCCAATTTTAGTCTTTGGCAGATTTTAGCTATCTTAGCACAAGTCAAGCAATCTTAACACAATTCAAGCAAGCATGCAAAGAGTCTATGAGCAGCGGAAAGTAAAGCATGCAACTTGCAAGAATGTAAAGGGAAGGGTTTGGAGAATTCAAACGCAATTGGAGACACGGATGTTTTTGTCGTGGTTCCGATAGGTGGTGCTATCGTACATCCACGTTGATGGAGACTTCAACCCACGGAGGGTAATGGTTGCGCGAGTCCACGGAGGGCTCCACCCACGAAGGGTCCACAAAGAAGCAACCTTGTCTATCCCATCATGGCCATCGCCCATGAAGGACTTGCCTCACTAGCGGTAGATCTTCACGAAGTAGGCGATCTCCTTGCCCTTACAAACTCCTTGGTTCAACTCCACAATCTTTGTCGGAGGCTCCCAAGTGACACCTAGCCAATCTAGGAGACACCACTCTCCAAGAAGTAACAAATGGTGTGTTGATGATGAACTCCTTGCTCTTGTGCTTCAAATGATAGTCTCCCCAACACTCAACTCTCTCTCACAGGATATGGATTTGGTGGAAAGAAGGTTTGAGTGGAAAGCAACTTGGGGAAGGCTAGAGATCAAGATTCATATGGTAGGAATGGAATATCTTGGCCTCAACACATGAGTAGGTGGTTCTCTCTCAGAAAATGTGTATTGGAAGTGTAGGTATGTTCTGATGGCTCTCTCCACGAATGAAGAGTGGGTGGTGGGGTATATATAGTCTCCACACAAAAACTAACCGTTACACACAATTTACCAATCTCGGTGAGACCGAAGTGAAAAACTCGGCCGGGCCGATTTAGCAAACCTAGTGACCGTTAGGATTTTTGGTGGGACTAAGATGCAACTCGGTAGGACCGATATGGTTAGGGTTAGGGCATAACGTAATCTCGGTGTGACCTATTACACAAACTCGGTGGGACCGATTTTGGTAATAAGCTAACCAGAGAGTTGGTCAGGTAAACTCGGTGGGACCGATCGCTCATTTCGATGGGACCGAAATGTTACGAAAGAGAAACAGAGAGTACATTGCAATCTCGATGGGACCGATCGCTCATCTTGGTAGGTGTCAGTGTCAAAACCGGCGGATCTCGGGTAGGGGGTCCCGAATTGTGCGTCTAAGGCGGATGGTAACAGGAGGCAGGGGACACGATGTTTTACCCAGGTTCAGGCCCTCTCGATGGAGGTAAAACCTTACGTCCTGCTTGATTAATATTGATGATATGCGTAGTACAAGAGTAGATCTACCACGAGATCGGAGAGGCTAAACCCTAGAAGCTAGCCTATGGTATGATTGTCTGTTGTCCTACGGACTAAACCCTCCGGTTTATATACACACCGGAGGGGGTTAGGGTTACACAAGGTCGGTTACAAAGGAGGAGATACACATATCCGTATTGCCTAGCTTGCCTTCCACGCCAAGTAGAGTCCCATCCGGACACGAGACGAAGTCTTCAATCTTGTATCTTCATAGTCTACCGGTCCGGCCAAAGGATATAGTCCGGCTGTCCGGAGACCCCCTAATCCAGGACTCCCTCAGTAGCCCCTGAACCAGGCTTTCAATGACGATGAGTCTGGCGCGCAGTGTTGTCTTCGGCATTGCAAGGCGGGTTCCTCCTCCGAATACACCACAGAAGTGTTTGAATACAAGGATAGTGTCCAACCCTGCAAAATAAGTTCCACATACCACCGTAGAGAGAATAATATTTCCACAAATCCAATTTGCTGACTTGTCTTGGCAACACGACATTATGCCGTGGCCCAACGATTATTCGAACCGTTTCCTTTAACTAGCCCCGCACATAACGCGAGGCAGTTTTTTAACACGTCTTGTTAAAGCAGAGATCGTGTCCCCTTATCATGGGATTCTCATCAATACGGGCGTGGGTAACCCAACCGCGTCTAGGACTCCTAGATAATAGGTAAGTCCTAAACGGCCACGGAGAGGACGCTTGATATTCACCCTCTTTATAAAGGGCCAAGGCTTTCACTTTTTTCCCTCCCGTGCTCAATCGAATCCTTCCCCCGCCTCGAGTTCTAACACCCAAAGCCCAGGTCAGGTGCTCCGGATCCTCAATCATGTCCGGATCCATCCGTCAAGGCCGATGGATGCCCTCCTCCGTTATGGAAGAGGATATCAAGAAGTTGAGGGAGGCCAGATACCTGACCGCCGAGGTTTCGCATCGGCTGCCTGCCCGAGGGCAGGTCGTCCCTACTCCTGATCCCAATGAAGACGTTGTGTTCATCTCCCACTTCCTCCGAGGTCTAGGCCTCGCTCTGGATCCCTTCGTAAGGGGTTTGATGTTCTATTACGGGCTAGACTTCCACGATCTAGCCCCGGACTCCTTTCTCCACATCTCAGCATTTATTGTCATGTGTGAGGCTTTCCTCTGCATTACACCTCACTTCGGCTTGTGGCTCAAGACCTTTGATGTGAAGCCGAAGACAATCGAGGGACAGTACACAGCGTGCGGAGGCGCTTTAATAAGCAAGATTGCAGGAGCTCCGTGGCCAAAGGGTTCCTTTCCAGAGGTGTCCAGAACGGGAGTGGTTTTACATCACAGCCCCCAGAAGTGCCAAGTGGGTGGCTGCCCCTGCTTTCCGCTAGCGCCCCCCACCACAACTGATGTCATGGATTAGCAGAGGGCTGAGCTGGGGTCCCGCCAAGGACGTGCCTATACTGCAAAGCCGCATTCAAGCTCTCTTCGAGGGAGATTTTAATTTGGTTATGGTAATGCAAGTCATGCTGGTTCGTCGAGTGCAGCCTTGCAAACGCCGACCCCTTTGCCTGTGGGAGTTCAACCTAGAAGGACCGCGTGCTATTCAAAGTTTCCTCGGCCTGACACATGAAGAGATGTACAAGTCATTCTTCGGACCTCAAACAGAGTGTCTGGATACTACCAAGGACGTGGGCCTGAGTAGCAACGGCGCCGCCGACCAAGTAAGTAATCCTCTAGCTGAACACACCGTCTTTTATTTACCATGACGTCATTCTGAGAAATCGCCCTTTGACCATGACTGGCTAACAAAGGTGAAGATGATTCGGTGTTCGGCCCCCTCCCTGAGGGTTTGGAAAATCCGGTACTGGAAAAGATGCTTGAGCTCGCACCTTGCCCAGAGCCTTCGAAGGAGGATAAAGGGGGGAATAGTGCGGGCGAAAGCGGGCCCCCATCGCTACCAATTCCAACCGAGGGAATGAGCGCCTCCATGAGGGAGGATAACCAAGGGGAAGATTCTGAACTTCTTTCGCTACGGGGAGAAAGAGGATTGCCTCTGAAGATCCGGAAACCGAAGCTTCCAAACGGGACAAAAAGTCTCCAACGGAGGGTCCTGCCTCGGGGGGTGCTCCTGCCGCACAAAGTCCGCGCGGGGATCAGCCCTCTAACGAGCCGTAAGTGATCAAAAATACTTTAATAGTGAAGATATACTACCTTTCCTCTGAGGAAAATAACCGAAGCATATATCTTGCAGTTCGGATCTTAGCCCTTCTCAGCTGAGCTCGTCTTCAGGGGATCTTCTTCCGGAGATGGAGAGCGAATGCCTCCCCCGGACTCCCCGCTCAAGAAGAAGGTGACCTCGAAGTGTCGTCACGGAGGGCCTCTCCGGATCCGGTGAGGCCAGAAGATAATCCTATAATCACCCGAATTCCCCAGCGTCCGGCTCTCGAAGAGAGCAAACAAAAGAGTCCGGCACCATCTGGTATGCGGTCGGACGTACTGAGGGAGCTATTGGAGCGAGCGGCCATCTCAGAAGAACATCGTACGTTGATGGTTACGGTGATGGAAAGAATTTCGTCCGCCGAAAGCGGATTACATGAAGCCTTTATGAGTCTACTGACGGGCTTTGAGGTATGTGAAATGATATACTTTTTGATAGTACCACACATGTTTAGGTGTGCCTGTGTAGATAGTAGCCCCTGAGACTCTGGTTGTCGTCGAGAACGGCGGCAAACAGAGGATCATAGTCCCAGGTAATAACCAGACTGCCTTTATGTGCAGGTGGTGGAAGCTCCGGTGGCTAGCCGGACTAATGAGTTTGCTGAACTAAAGCGGCAACTGGATGCGGCAGACGCCGACATCGAGCTTGTTAACAAGCGGCTAGACGAGTCACAGGGTAAGTAATGTTTTCTGGTGAATGTCACATAGTAAGAGCAGCATGATGCCAGTATCTTTAATATGTTGTGACTACAGACGGAGCTACCACCATGGAGACCCTTCGGGCGGAACTTGCCCGAGCCAAGGAACAAGCGAGGATTAATAATGCGGCTGCTTTGAAGGCGGCCGAAGAGTTAAGAGCCGAGAAGGCTGCGCATTGTGAAAGCAAAGAGAAGATGGCCAAGATGGCCGTAAAATTAAAAGACACTGCCGATCGTTGCTAGTTCCTTGAAGAAGAGAACCAAGTGAAGGCAGCGGACCTTGAAAAGGCCACGGTGGTGACCAAAGACACCCGCTCTGCTATGAGGGCGAAGAAGAAGGAGCTGCGTGAAGCTGGGGATCTTGCGGCTGGGAAGCCCTTTCTGCTGCAGAGGAAGTCCGGAGATCCACGATATGCCCCTCTGGATCGGCTGTGGAGTTCGGCAGACGCATATATGGACTTGGCAGCGAGCGCTGTCGATGCGGCCGAATACTTCCGAGATCAGACAGATCGTGAAGTGGACAAGCTGTTCTGGTCGCAATTTAACGTTCTAGAGTGTCCGCTTCCCTTGACTGATCAGCTAGCTGAATGGGCCGAACTTAATAGATTGTCCGGACTTGCCATGAGGTCCAT
This sequence comes from Triticum urartu, assembly GCF_003073215.2. Lineage (NCBI taxonomy): Eukaryota > Viridiplantae > Streptophyta > Magnoliopsida > Poales > Poaceae > Triticum > Triticum urartu. The sequence continues at coordinate 612,521,967 of NC_053028.1, forward strand.
CGTAGATTATCTGTGGCCGGAGAAGCCGAAGCCGAACAGCTATTTCAGCTTAGTGTAGCAGTTCCTTGGTGCGGTGCCACGCATCAATGCGATGAAGAGGTCGGCGTGCATAGAAGGCTCGCAGATGGCCCTTGCCCGTGTCAAAGCATACTGGGCGGAGATGGATGCTACCACTGTTGCGGCGCAGGGTTCAGCCATAGGTAGAGTGGCTGCCGAGCACTATTTTGAAGAAGTTCTTGAGGGTGCTCGTTTGATAGAGGCCCGGTGCTCGAAGAATATTATGTTTGAGTGACATGTATTCCCATTGTAAACACAATTTTTTTATGAAATGTATTAAGGCTGTTTTTATACTTTTGCCTGAAAGTAATATTATGCCTCATGTGCGGCTGTTTATGTATATATGTATATAACCTGAAAGATTGCAGTCGTCGGCTTCAACCCCCACGCATATAATGCGGAGGTTCTCGCAAAAGACGTGTGTTCACACTTAACCCAACGTCTTGGTCCTATTAAGGAGGTGATAGCGCAGCGAACGAGGCAACCGGACTATAATGCTTTAACACTTTCACTTAGCCATAGGAGTTTGACGGTGGGGCTACTATATAGCCCCTGGTGGCTCCGCACTCTCCCAAACTAGGGGTGCGTACATGCCTAGCCGGGAAACGACCCTTCGTTAAAGCGGAGGAATTCTAACATTCCGATAGGTCATCGAGTGGTTGACTAGTCTCGCGCTATATCATGACAGTCAGTTTTCGGCTTTCTCTACTGAGGTGCTCGTCCGGATGAACCAGGGCACAACCGCAGTAGTTCTCCTAGTGCTGCCTTAGCCGATAGAGCGGAACGTAAGGCACCAAAACACAGGAGCCGGGCAAACCCAACATTTGACCAAAGACATGATTCGGAGCTGATGCATATAAGGCGAAACTCACGACGCCGAACACTCCCTAAGGTATTCAGTCTTCATGGTATAAACCGGGCCTAAATAGTGCCCTTTGTAAGAAGCCCCTTGTGTCCAGGTACGTGCATTATTCTGACGTGGCCACATGCCAAGACGTCAGCATCCTTCTCAATTGTAATGAGAATCTGAGGGATGTGTATCAACAAGAGACAGTAAAAAAGGTTTACGCAGGGTCTTAATCTAAAAAGAATCCTTGGAACGGGTCCCTGCTGCACGTCTGTGTCTGTGTCTCTGTTGTGCTGTATCCTGAACGGGTGTAGCACGATGGTCATCTGTAAAAGAGAGGAACTTAGGTGAAAAGTTGTCGTGCAAAAAGGTAGTTTTAAAGAAACCATGTATAATTCAAGATGAGTAAAAATTTCCACTTGTCTGCACGCGTTGAGCCCCTTGTATTTGTAATAGGGGTGTGGCCATCAATCCTGTATGAATTACATATAGCTGCGCTGGACTCATCTAACCGTGTCCGTGGTCTTGACGACCTATCAAATGCTTTAGTTGGTGAGGCCGTTTTTAGTGTGCGGCTGCCAAGGCAGTCGCACTCTCTTCGGCGCGCAAAGATCGCTCAATATTTCCATTCACTGTAATGATGCCACGTGGACCGGGCATCTTGAGCGTGAGGGAAGCGTAATGTGGTATTGCATTAAAGCGAGCAAAAGCTTCGCGTCCAAGTAGTGCTTGATAGCCACTTTGGAACAGAGCAATGTGGAAGGTTAAGTGTTCGCTACGGAAGTTATCGGGGAAGCCGAATATAACCTCTAGTAGCAGGGAGCCCGTGCAATGAGCCCCTGGGACTGGCGTTACTCCTTTAAAGGTAGTGTTGTTGTGGCAAATTTTCGTTGGGTCTATGCCCATTTTGCGGATTGTGGCCTGGTATATCAGGTTTAGACTGCTGCCACCGTCCATCAGGACTCGTGTGAAGTGGTATTCGTCAATTATTGGATCTAATACCAAGGCAGCCCATCCTGCACGCCGGATACTTGCTGAGTAATCCTGATGGTCGAAAGTGATCAGTTGAGACGACCAGTGGCAGGACTCCGCGGTGATAGGCCCTTGGGCATATTTCTCTGGGAGTGCCGCTTTGCTTCTCCCCTTGATCACGTGTAACACGTTTACTGTTTTGACTTCTGTTGGAAAGTTCTTTTGTTCCCCAGTGTCTTGCTTGAGAGGCTCATCCTCGTCTTCGCTTGGTGTATCCTCCCCCTTGTGTATGGCGTTGAGCTTGCCGGACTGCTTGAAGACCCAACATTCTCTGTGGGTATGATTAGCGGGTTTACCAGGGGTGCTATGGATCTGACATATTTGGTCCAGAATTTTGTTTAGGCTGGACAGTTCATCTCTGGCGCCTTTAGAGGGCGGCTTTTGCTGACCTGGCCGAGAGCTTCTGAATCCGGCGTTTACTGTCGTGCTCTTCGGGCTGTCTTCTTTATTCTGGCGTTTATTATTGTTGTTGCGCCGTGATTTCCCGTTCCCATCTCTAACTTCAGATGTACTGGGGTCGCTGGTGCTGCATCTGGCTAGCCAGCTATCCTTACCCGCGCAAAAGCGGGTCATGAGGCTTGTTAATGCTGCCATTGTTCTCGGCTATTCTTGGCCGAGGTGTCTGGCAAGCCATTCGTCACGAACGCTATGCTTAAAAGCTGCCAAGGCTTCGGTGTCCGGATAGTCGACTATTTGGTTCTTTTTAGTAAGAAACATGTTCTAAAGCTTTCGGGCTGACTCTCCGGACTGTTGAGTTATATGACTCAAATCGTCCGCGTTCGGAGGTCTGACATAAGTCCCTTGAAAATTTGCCCGAAAAGCGTCTTCGAGCTCTTCCCAGCTTCCAATGGAGCTTTCGGGGAGGCTTTTAAGCCAGTGCCGAGCTGGCCCTTTGAGTTTGAGGGGTAAATACTTAATGGCGTGGAGATCATCTCCTCGAGCCATATGGATATGGAGGATATAGTCCTCAATCCAGACCACAGGGTCTGTTGTTCCGTCGTATGCCTCTATGTTTACGGGTTTGAATCCCTCTGGAAATTCATGGTCCAGCACCTCATCGGTGAAACATAGGGGGTGTGCGGCACCCCTGTATCTGGGTGTACCGCATTGTTCGGATGTTTGTTATGTTGCATCATATGCTGGAGCACGCTTGCGTGGTCCATAGATGGATCTGGGTTTGCCGTCCTTTTGATGCGAGCCCTCGCGTGGATCGCGTATTGGCTTGTGTGCGGCGTTTTTTGCCGCTCTATGTTGGCCGTGAGGTCGTCTATCCGGCCAGATGGCTGTTTTAATTTTGGTTGTGGGGGATCTAAGGCCTCCTCATCGAATTCAGGTAGCAACTTCCGCTTCGGGTAGCTCTTGGTGGGGCGATTACCGCCATACTTCGCTGCTGTGTTGAGTACTTTACTCCATCTGATTTGGAGTGTGTCTTGCGCAGCCTTGAGCCTTTGCTTCTGATTTTTTAGACTCCTCGCGGTGGCAACAAGCCTTTGATGGTCATTCTGTTGTTCCGGGTGTCTGTCCGGTGTAATGCCGTCTGGACTATTATCTTTGACAGAGTCGGGTTGTTCGGTTTGATTCTCCATGTTGCCATGGTCCGGCAATGGTTCACCCTGCTCTAACACTGGGTCTGTATGATCGTTGTTTCTACCGAGGCGGGATTTGGGGTGGCGCTTACGCCGCCGCTTTGACTGCTTCTCGAGGGGACAATCCTTCATTGTGTCCTTCCGTTCCTCGTCATCATTTTCTTTTGGTATGTCCACCATGTATACGTCATGTGGTGAAGTGGGCGTCCAGTGCCCTGTGGGCAGTGGTTCCTGTTCGTCTCCTGCATCGTCGTCCATACCGTCGATGTCTTCGGAGTCGAGTCGAGCATGTTGGTTAAGTCATCGACGGCGTCTACTAAGTGGGTGGTGGGTGGGTGGCGAATTTCTTCGTCATCCGCATCCCAATCCTACCGGGCGTAGTTCGGCCAGGACTCTCCTGACAAGGAGAGAGACTTTAGTGAATTCAGTATGTCGTCAAAGGGCGAGTGCTGAAAGATATCCGTGAAGGTAAACTCCATGATCGTCGCCTAACCGGATTCGATAGGAACAGGCGCAGGCGGTTCGGAGTCCGTGGCCGGAGAAGTATCCAGTAGTTTAACAACATGGCTCTTGTGAAGGGAAAGGTCGATGTTCGGCTCGATCGCCACTGAGGGTAATGCCTCCATGGCAGGGTCCATCCACCCGTCCATGGACGGCGTGACTGGCTCCGAATTGGGGGTCGGAGCGGCTGCCGGTGCGATCTCCTGAACACTGTCTGATGGTAGAGCTAAATCGTACTCATCGCGACCGTGTGACGCACAAGGCAGAGGCTCGAATCCGTCGAAGATCAAGTCTCCGCGGATATCGGCCGTGTAGTTTAAGCTTCCAAACCTGACCTAGTGGCCAGGGGCATAACTTTCAATCTGCTCCAGATGGCCAAGCGAATTGGCCCGCAGTGCAAAGCCGCCGAATACAAAAATCTGTCCGGTGAGAAAAGTCTCACCCTAGACTGCATCACTAACGATGCTCGAAGGAGCCATCAAGCCTAACGGCGACGACACAGAGGAACTCTCAATGAAAGCACAAATGTCGGTGTCAAAACCGGCGGATCTCGGGTAGGGGGTCCCGAACTGTGCGTCTAAGGCGGATGGTAACAGGAGGCAGGGGATACGATGTTTTACCCAGGATCGGGCCCTCTCGACGGAGGTAAAACCCTACGTCCTGCTTGATTAATATTGATGATATGGGTAGTACAAGAGTAGATCTACCACGAGATCGGAGAGGCTAAACCCTAGAAGCTAGCCTATGGTATGATTGTCTGTTGTCCTACGGACTAAACCCTCTGGTTTATATAGACACCGTAGGGGGTTAGGGTTACACAAGGTCGGTTACAAAGAAGGAGATACACGTAACCGTATTGCCTAGCTTCCCTTCCACGCCAAGTAGAGTCCCATCCGGACATGAGACGCAGTCTTCAATCTTGTATCTTCATAGTCTAACAGTCTGGCCAAAGTATATAGTCCGGCTGTCCGGAGACCCCCTAATCCAGGACTCCCTCAGTAGGACCGAAACGTTACGAAGGGAAACAGAGAGATTACAACCCCATCTCGGTGTGACCGAAATCCCTATCAGTGAGACCGATTTGCCTAGGGTTTGTGGCAGTGGCTATGACATTTGAAACTCGGTGGCGCCGGATAGAAAGAATTGGTAGGGCCGAGTTTGACTTTTGGTTTAGGTCATATGTGGATGTGGGAAGGTAGTTGAGGATTTTGGAGCATATCACTAAGCACTATGAAGCAAGCAAGCCATTAAGCAACACCTCATCCCTCCTTGATAGTATTGGCTTTTCCTATAGACTCAATGTGATCTTGGATCACTAAAATATAAAATGTAGAGTCTTGAGCTTTGAGCTTGAGCCAATCTTTTTGTCCTTAATATTTTGAGGGGTCCACATTCCTCATCCATGCCATGCCATTCATTGAGCTTTTCTTGAAATATTAATCTTGGAATAGTATTAGCTCAATGAGCTATATGTTGTTAGGAATTACCAAAACCACCTAGGGATAGTTGCACTTTCAATCTCCCCCTTTTTGGTAATTGATGACAACATATAGATCAAATCTTCGACAAATGATAATAAGAGTGAAAAACATTGTCGCTTTGAGAAGTATGTGAAAGGCAAGAGCTCCCCCTAAATTTGTGCATAGTTTATGGTTTGCTTTGGACTGCAAATGCACAAAGAGTTAGGCTCATGGGTTACTCTCCCATGTCACATACATCTTGGTGGAGCGCTCAAAATGATAATAATTAAATGCATGCACTCATCACCAAGCAAAGTGAATGATTATATAGGGATAAAAAGATAATGTCATCCAACAAGCATTAATGTAGCATATGATCAAACACATGATCATCCATGTATCACGCAGACAGAAAGTATCTCAAACAAGCAAAGCAAATAAAGTTCAACCACCAAAGCAAGAGAGAATAAAAAGTGACGCTCTCTCTCTCGAAGCCTATGATCTATACATTTTTCCCCCTTTGGCAACAAGTTACCAAAAAGTTCCTAGAAAATGCATAGCACTAAATCGTCCCTCAGGCTTGGTCTTCAAGTGGTGGTGTCCGGATAACTCCAAGAACGAAGGCTTCAGTCGAAGTAGATTGAGCTGATGGAGTAGGTGCTGGAGCTGGTGGTACTGAAGCTGTAGCTGGTGCAGATGACGTGGCTCTGGTGTCTGGAACAGGCACTGCAGCAGACCTCTGAGCTCTAGGCACTCTGGCAAATGCATCAGTGGTTATCTTGCCCTTCCTCTCCTGCATATCATCTTGAAGTTGCTCCACAACAGACTGGATCTTAGTTACCTTCACATCCAAGTCATAGAACTTTTGCTCCATGATTCTTTCCAAGCTCTCCTGGTTTTGAGTCAGGGTGGCCAGTCCCTTCTCAATCCTCAGAGTGGATGCAATTAGGTAGCCAAGCTGATCTTGCTTGCTCTTCAGGAGATACTGAGATGCTTCTTCAGTAGTTGGCATCCTTGCAACCTTTTCAGCTTTTGCCTTCTCCTTCTTGGCTTGTGCGTGCACAGAAGATGGTTCATCCTCATTCATAACCACAGTGTTGTCCTCGAAGTCTGGATAGATAGGCATGTGCTCCTTATCCAACAGATATGTACCAGTGCCCATCTTGGAGTTGATCAGCTCCTAGATCTGTGGGGCATACCCACAACTCCTCTTTTGATCTGCAGTTGTCCTCTTGATAGTTTCAACTATTAGGCTCATGACTTTGAACTTCTGTGGGACATCGAAGATGTGAAGAAAGTTAATTGCATGGCCTCTGATAATCTTGTGATCACCTGACTTTGGCAAGAGAGTGTGCCTGAGGATCCAGTTGATGGTTGGCAAGCCTGACAGAAGGTAATGTACAGATCCAAACTTATGTGTCTCGAGAGCAGCATCTGTGATCTCCTTGTACATGTGTGCCATGGTGTTGTGATCCTTCTTCTTGTTGATAGACATCCAAGTCATCTTCACTCTCTTTTGGGGCATTGATCAACTTCGCCCATTCAGCAACCGTGGACTGGTACCTCGTACCTTCAGACATCCAGACAATCCTTCCATCTGGGTAGAAATGAGCTGTGGAGTAGAACTGCATGATGAGCTCATCATTCCATTTTGTGAGCTTCTGAGCCACAAACTCATCGACTCCACAAGCCTTGAAACTGTCATGTACACCTGGATAGTGATCCTCATTCTCTTTGATGTAGTCTCAGTCGACCCATCTCATGTCACACACTGTGGGCTTCTTGTCAAGCAACACTGTCTCATAGAAGTCCTGTTGTTCCTTTGTATGGAACCTATAGTCCACAGCAGTCCTCCTCCTGGTGGCATATGGATCTGACTCTCTCCATAGCCTCAGACCTGAGTCCTTCCTGATCTTCATGTTCTCAGCAACTGGATGAGCATCATTGTGATCTGGGATTTTTGGCTTCAGCTTCCTCAAGACATGTGACTCATCATCTTCTTCTTTCATTCCAGCTTCAGGCACTGGGGCCTTGTTCTTTTCCTCAGCAGGGATGTTCCTGGTGCTCCTTTTCGGTTTTGGCTTTGGAGCTGGAGCAGCAGCCTTTGGAGCAGTCTTAGGCTTAGATGGAACAGCCCCTGCCCTGATGGCATCACCCATAAGCTTCTGAGCTTTGGGTGCTAGTGCAGCATCTTCTTCCTCTTCCTCTTCAGAATCTCTCATGATTGAGGATCTCCCAAGCACTCTAGCAGTGGTCTTTTCGACCCTCTCCTTCATCTTCTTCCCTTCTGCAGTAGCCTCTTTGGGTTCAGATTCCAAAGGGACTTGAGTAGATACTCTGGCCTTAGACATTGGAATTATCTTTGCAGGCACTTTGGTTTTCATGCCAGGCTTAGTGGCAGCAGCAGTGCTATATTCCTTCTTAACCACTTTCTTCTTGGAAGTGGTCTCATCCTCAACTGCCACATAGTCTTCATCCTCAGATTCAGAGGTCTTCTTCTTTCTGGCCCTGGTGGCAGCTTTGGGTAAGTTGCTTGGGTGCTCCTGCTACCATCATCTGAGCTGCTAGAGGTACTAGTGCCCTCACTCAGGTGAACCTGCTCCTCTGACCTGTTCTGGCTGTCACTCTGATCAGACATATTGCAAACACTGACAGCAGACCCTGTGAATAGATATAGATGAGATAGAGTGGATGAGCATCACAAAATGCAGAGGTTTTTGCAAAAGAATGAGTCAAAAACTTAGTTTTAGTTTTCCACAGAAAGCATTTCGGATCAACCGATTTGTAAACTCGGTGATACCGAAGCAGCTGTTGGAACCTAAACTAGTGAACTCGGTCAGACCGAGTCACAGTTCGGTGGCACCGAGACTGCTAGGGTTTCACAAAGTCCTGAACTCGGTCACACCGATTTGCAATTCTCGGTCAGACCGAAAATTACATGTGCAATGGCCTGAGCCGAATCGGTGGTACCGAGTTCCACAACTCGGTGGGTCCGAGATGGTTTCGGCGGAAACCTAACCCTAAATTCTCAATTCATGACTAAACTATGGAGTGTTTTGCCTGGATAAGAATGATCTCAATCATGGCAAGATACATGGCAAACACAATGTGCTAGGAATCAGATAGGGATAGCACAGAGATCGAGTTCATACCCTAGTTCGGCGATGAACTCGCTACGGCGGCAACGGCGGGGTTGATTCCCGTTGACGGCGACGGAGACCAGCGGCAGGAGGCGGCTGGCGACGAGGAAGACGATCCGGAGACCCTAGAGGCAGAGCGGTCTAAGCGTGGGTCGAGGAGGTTCGGAAAGTTTTCCAAAATTTGACCCGTGGGTATATATAGCCCAACCCTGTCGGTGTGACCGAGTGGAACAACTCGGTGGCACCGAGATGCATAACTGCAAGCAGTTACTGCAACTCGGTGTGACCGAAAAGTTCAAATCGGTTGCACCGAGATTGAAAACCTAGATCGACTTAGTGATCTCGGTATGACCGAAATGGGTGAATCGGTCAGACCGAAACGCACAAAGAAGTTTTGGAAGTTTAAGTCTATGACGAATCAGGGACTCCGAGTGCTCCTCACACAGAGTGGTTCGAATCTGACTTGATCAAATTTTGTGATGCAGCATGAATAGAGTTTGAGACGAGAAAAGCATAGATAGCTAGAGAAGGTTCTTAGGCATTCTTGTCCATCCACTTGGCCAAAAGAAAAGGAAACCAATCAATCAAAACAACAAGTGGATGTCCTCGAATGAGTAAATTATGCAACCAACATGCTCACACAATTAAAATGGCAAATGAAATATGTGATAAATCATGCACAAACAATTCTAGCATCTATCAAGCAATTGGCGATGACTAGGTCATCTATATATGAGTATATTGACTTAGGAGTCAAATGAGAACATTTGATCATAGGTCATACTCATCGTTTAAGCACAAGTGGGGTTACCACTTTTACATAAAAGCGTTGTTGTGTTCACACCATTAGAGTTGCTTTAACTCAATTGTTAGAGTAAAGCTCCCCTAGATGTGAGATCCCCCCTAAGAGGGATGAACTAACCTTGGGTTTTGTCGATGATGACTTCATGTAGGTGTTGAAGATGTGGATGCTCTATGTTGATGTAGATCATTTGGAGCTATCCTTTGGAGTGAGTTACACTTTCAATACCTACACGGGTTAGTCCCACAAGGAACAAACAAGGGTATCCATAGACATAGAATGATGCACACACAAGATGATGTCTATGAAAGCTTTAGGTTACCTTGTCCCTTGTCTTACCAACAAGAGGGTTTGTGACTCCTTGAACTAGTGCAAGATATGGAAGTTGATTGCACTTGTTTTTGCCAAAATGATAAGAGTGAAGTATGTTGGAGGAGTCACCCTCAAGAACTCTTCTAGTTCTTCTTCTTCGGGATCCACACCATCTTGATGGGAATCCTCGGAGTTGTAGTTGTACTTGATGTAGTCTTGGGAACCCACTTGACCAAGGCCTTAGGAGCTTCTTCAAATGCATCAATTTCCTCTTGAAGCTTGTCCTTGCCTTTTTGCTTGTGGTCTTGTGGTGGAAGATCATCTTGAGCTTGTGTCCCTTTGGATGAAGTAGGATCATACTTCTCTTGTTGAGGAACAAACTTCGTCTTGGGGTATTGATCCTCTTCCCACTCAACTCCATTGGCATTGAACTTTCGTTCAAAACCAATACCTTGATTCTTCCGGTGCCTTCCTTGCTTGCGTACAATTTCCTCGAATTGCTTGCTCCCGGCAAGGCTCTTGTAAACACCTTTCTCTATAATTCCCTTCAATAAGCTATTTTCTTGCTCAAGTGTAACTTGTTTAAGAGAATCATTAGTGGAATCAAGAGAACTACTAGAAGTGACAATATTGGATTTAGCATGATTATTGTTACTACTAGAAGAAGAATCCTTCTTGTTCTTGTTACTAGACTTGACTTGAGGCATGTAAGTGGATAAGAGTAAACGCTTGGCAATGTAAGAAGAACTTTTCTTGCGAAGATCATCATTGATTGCCTTTAAGAACTCATGCTCTTGCTCAAGGTTGAGCTTTTCAAAACGTAATTTCTCATGAGTCCTTAAAAGTTCTCGATGATCTCCTAAGATAGTTTCATGAGCTAACTTAAGAGTGTTTAGTTCTTTAGTTAGAGACTCAATCTTCTCCTTATCATTGTCATTCGTTTCATCATAGTATTTATCACTATAGTTGTCAACAAGTAACTCATCATCACCTAACAAGTCATCTTCATCACTATTGAAATCAACATACTCGGGGTGTGATGCCTTTGGACCTTTGGCCATGAAGCATCTTCCAATTCCTTCATTTGGTGAATCAAATTTGTCGTAGGAGTTGGTTGACACAAGTGCTAGTCCGGCAACACCTTCATCTTGAGTATATTCGGAGTCGGAGTGATAGCTTCTCTCGGAGTCTTTGTCAGAGTCGGAGCCGGATACCCATTCACCAACATGAGCTTGATGTCTTCATTTTGTGTAGCTCCTTGATGACTTGTCCTTCCTTTCCGAATCCTTGCTTCTCCGTGAGGGTCTTCATTCATACCGATCATCCCTACTCCTTATCTCCCTTGATGGTGATTCTTCTCTTCTACTTCTTATTTTGGGATAATCTTCTCTTCTCTTATGGGGAGCCGTACACTCATTGGAGTAGTTTCCGGGTCTTCCACAATTATAGCAGTTTCGCTCTCGACTAGAAGATCTTTTGTCATTGTAGGACCTTGACTTGAAACTTCTCTCTTTGCTTATATTCTTGTAGAACTTGTTGAAGTTCTTCACCATTAAGCTCAATTCTTCATTGAAGATTTGTTTCTCACTTGATGATGTGGGGGCTTCACATGAGGCTTTGTAAGCACCACTTGACTTGTTATGGAGCTCCTCCTTATCCTTGAGTGACATCTCATGAGCAACAATTCTTCCAATGACTTCCGTTGGCTTGAGATCTTTGTAATTTGGCATCATTTGGATCAATGTGCATACGGTATCGTATTTTTCATCCAAGGCTCTTAGGATCTTCTTGATGATGAATTTGTCGGTCATCTCTTCACTTCCTAAGCCGGCAATCTCATTTGTGATAAGAGCAAGCCTAGAGTACATTTCAGCGACACCTTCACCATCCTTCATTTTTAACTTTTCAAGTTGACTTTGAAGCACATCCAACTTGGATTCCTTGACGGAGTCGGCACCTTCATGCATATCAATCAAAATATCCCAAATTTCCTTTGCATTCTCAAGACGGCTGATTTTGTTGAATTCTTCGGGGCACAATCCGTTGAACAGGATATCACAAGCTTCAGCATTGTATTGTAGCATCTTCAACTCACCCGTGGTAGCTTCACGATTCGATTCTCTCCCATCAAAGAATTCACCTTGCAAGCCAACACACACAATAGCCCAAACGGTGGGGTTATGTCCAAGAATATGCATTTTCATCTTATGCTTCCAACTAGCAAAATTAGTGCCATTAAAGTAAGGACCTCTACGGTGATAATTTCCCTCGCTAGACGCCATACTCTCCTAGGTTGTGAAACCAAGGCTATGACCACCAAAAGCTATGGAAATCAAAGCAAATGGAGACCAAAGCTCTGATACCACTTGTAGGATCGAAAGTATGTCTAGAGGGGGGTGATTAGACTACTTGACCAAATAAAAGTCTATCCTTTTCCCAATTTTAGTCTTTGGCAGATTTTAGCTATCTTAGCACAAGTCAAGCAATCTTAACACAATTCAAGCAAGCATGCAAAGAGTCTATGAGCAGCGGAAAGTAAAGCATGCAACTTGCAAGAATGCAAAGGGAAGGGTTTGGAGCATTCAAACGCAATTGGAGACACGGATGTTTTTGTCGTGGTTCCGGTAGGTGGTGCTATCGTACATCCACGTTGATGGAGACTTCAACCCACGGAGGGTAACGGTTGCGCGAGTCAACGGAGGGCTCCACCCACGAAGGGTCCACGAAGAAGCAACCTTGTCTATCCCATCATGGCCATCGCCCATGAAGGACTTGCCTCACTAGCCGTAGATCTTCACGAAGTAGGCGATCTCCTTGCCCTTACAAACTCCTTGGTTCAACTCCACAATCTTTGTCGGAGGCTCCCAAGTGACACCTAGCCAATCTAGGAGACACCACTCTCCAAGAAGTAACAAATGGTGTGTTGATGATGAACTCCTTGCTCTTGTGCTTCAAATGATAGTCTCCCCAACACTCAACTCTCTCTCACAGGATATGGATTTGGTGGAAAGAAGGTTTGAGTGGAAAGCAACTTGGAGAAGACTAGAGATCAAGATTCATATGGTAGGAATGGAATATCTTGGCCTCAACACATGAGTAGGTGGTTCTCTCTCAGAAAATGTGTATTGGAAGTGTAGGTATGTTCTGATGGCTCTCTCCACGAATGAAGAGTTGGTGGAGGGGTATATATAGCCTCCACACAAAAACTAACTTTTACACACAATTTACCAATCTCGGTGAGACCAAAGTGAAAAACTCGGTCGGACCGATTTAGCAAACCTAGTGACCGTTAGGATTTTCGGTGGGACTGAGATGCAACTCGGTAGGACCGATATGGTTAGGGTTAGGGCATAACGTAATCTCGGTGTGACCGATGTTGGGGAACGTAGCAGAAATTCAAAATTTTCTACGCATCACCAAGATCAATCTATGGAGTAATCTAGGAACGAGGGGAAGGAGAGTGCATCTACATACCCTTGTAGATCGCTAAGCGGAAGCGTTTAAGTGAACGGGGTTGATGGAGTCGTACTCGTCATGATCCAAATCACCGATGATCCTGGTGCCGAACGGACGGCACCTCCGTGTTCAACACACGTATAGCCCGGTGACGTCTCCTATGCCTTGATCCAGCAAGGGGAGAAGGAGAGGTTGGGGAAGACTCCATCCAGCAGCAGCACGACGGCGTGGTGGTGGTGGAGGAGCGTGGTACTCCAGCAGGGCTTCGCCAAGCACCGCAAGAGACGAGGAGGGAGAGGGGTAGGGCTGCGCCAAGAAGGAGATTGATTCGTGTCTATGGCAGCCCAAAACCTCAAGTATATATAGGGGGAGGGGAGGGGCTGTGCCCCCACCTAGGTTTCCACCCCTAGGGGTGGCGGCCAGCCCTAGATCCCATCTAGGGGGGCGGCCAAGGGGGGAGAGAGGGGGGCGCACCACTAGGTGGGCCTTAGGCCCATCTGAGCCTAGGGTTTGCCCCCTTCCACTCTCCCTTGCGCCTTGGGCCTTGGTGGGGGGCGCACCAGCCCACCAAGGGCTGGTCCCCTCTCACACTTGGCCCATGCAGCCCTCCGGGGCTGGTGGCCCCACTTGGTGGACCACCGGGACCCTCCCGGTGGTCCCGGTACATTACCGATAAAACCCGAAACCTTTCCGGTGACCAAAACAGGACTTCCCATATATAAATCTTTACCTCCGGACCATTCCGGAACTCCTCGTGACGTCCAGGATCTCATCCGGGACTCCGAACAACATTCGGTAACCACGTATATCTATTCCCTATAACCCTAGCATCATCGAAGCTTAAGTGTGTAGACCCTACGGGTTCGGGAACCATGCAGACATGACCGAGATAACTCTCCGGTCAATAACCAACAGCGGGATCTGGATACCCATGTTGGCTCCCACATGTTCCACGATGATATCATCGGATGAACCACGATGTAAAGGACTTAATCAATCCCGTATACAATTCCCTTTGTCTAGTGGTACGATACTTGCCCGAGATTCGATCGTCGGTATCCCGATACCTTGTTCAATCTCGTTACCGGCAAGTCTCTTTACTCGTTCCGTAACACATCATCCCGTGATCAACTCCTTGATCACATTGTGCACATTATGATGATGTCCTACCGAGTGGGCCCAGAGATACCTCTCCATTTACACAGAGTGACAAATCCCAGTCTTGATTCGTGCCAACCCAACAGACACTTTCGGAGATACCTGTAGTGTACCTTTATAGCCACCCAGTTACGTTGTGACGTTTGGCCCACCCAAAGCACTCCTACGGTATCCGGGAGTTGCACAATCTCATGGTCTAAGGAAATGATACTTGACATTAGAAAAGCTTCAGCATACGAACTACATGATCTTGTGCTAGGCTTAGGATTGGGTCTTGTCCATCACATCATTCTCCTAATGATGTGATCCCGTTATCAACGACATCCAATGTCCATGGTCAGGAAACTGTAACCATCTATTGATCAACGAGCTAGTCAACTAGAGGCTTACTAGGGACATGGTGTTGTCTATGTATCCACACATGTATCTGAGTTTCCTATCAATACAATTCTAGCATGGATAATAAACGATTATCATGAACAAGGAAATGTAATAATAACCAATTTATTATTGCCTCTAGGGTATATTTCCAACAACCGATACACAAACTCGGTGGGACCGATTTTGGTAATAAGCTAACCAGAGAGTTGGTCAGGTAAACTCGGTGGGACCGATCGCTCATTTCGGTGGGACCGAAATGTTATGAAAGAGAAAAAAAGAGTTTACATTGCAATCTCGGTGGGACCGATCGCTCATCTCAGTAGGACTGAAACGTTACGAATGGAAACAGAGAGATTACAACCCCATCTCGGTGTGACCAAAATCCCTATCGGTGAGACCGATTTGCCTAGGGTTTGTGGTAGTGGCTATGACATTTGAAACTCGGTGGCGCTGGATAGAAAGAATCGGTAGGGCCAAGTTTGACTTTTGGTTTAGGTCATATGTGGATGTGGGAAGGTAGTTGAGGGTTTTGGAGCATATCACTAAGCACTATGAAGCAAGCAAGCCATTAAGCAACACCTCATCCCTCCTTGATAGTATTGGCTTTTCCTATAGACTCAATGTGATCTTGGATCACTAAAATATAAAATGTAGAGTCTTGAGCTTTGAGCTTGAGCCAATCTTTTTGTCCTTAATATTTTGAGGGGTCCACATTCCTCATCCATGCCATGCCATTCATTGAGCTTTTCCTGAAATATTAATCTTGGAATAGCATTAGCTCAATGAGCTATATGTTGTTAGGAATTACCAAAACCACCTAGGGATAGTTGCACTTTCAGATATGTGTTTTGCCTGGAGCGTCTTTTATGATTTGAGTCTTTGCTTGTTAGTTTACCACAATCATCCTTGTTGTACACACCTTTTGAGAGAGCCATACATGATTTGGAATTTGATAGAATACTCTATGTGCTTCACTTATATCTTTTGAGCTTTATAGTTTTGCTCTAGTGCTTCACTTATATCTTTTAGAGCATGGTGGTGGATTTGTTTTATAGAAACTATTGATCTCTCATGCTTCACTTAGATTATTTTGAGAGTCTTAATAGCATGGTAATTTTCTTAAAATCCTAATATGCTTGGTATGCAAGATTAATAATAAAACTTTCTTATGAGTGTGTTGAATACTAAGAAAAGTTTGATGCTTGATGATTGTTTTGAGATATGGAGGTAATAATATCAAAGTCATGCTAGTTGAGTAGTTGTGAAATTGGGAAATACTTGTGTTGGAGTTTGCAAGTCCCGTAGCATGCACGTATGGTAAACGTTATGCAACAAATTTGAAACATGAGGTGTTATTTGATTGTCTTCCTTATGAGTGGCGGTCGGGGACGAGCGATGGGATTTTCCTACCAATCTATCCCTCTAGGAGCATGGGCATAGTGCCGAGGTTTTTGATGACTTGTAGATTTTTGCAATAAGTATGTGAGTTCTTTATGACTAATGTTGAGTCCATGGATTATACGCACTCTTACCCTTCCATCCTTGCTAGTCTCTTCGGTACCGTGCATTGCCCTTTCTCACATTGAGAGTTGGCGCAAACTTCGCCGGTGCATCCAAACCCCGTGATATGATACGCTCTTTCACACATAAACCTCCTTATATCTTCCTCAAAACAGCCACCATACCTACCTATCATGGCATTTCCATAGCCATTCCGAGATATATTGCCATGCAACTTTCCATCATTCCGTTCATCATGACACATTCATCATTGTCATATTGCTTAGCATGATCATGTAGTTGACATAGTATTTGTGGCAAAGCCACCATTCATAATTCTTTCATACATGTCACTCTTGATTCATCGCATATCCCGGTACACCGCCGGAGGCATTCATATAGAGTCATCTTTGTTCTAGTATCGACTTGTAATCATTGAGTTGTAAATAAATAGAAGTGTGATGATCATCATTATTAGAGCATTGTCCCGAGTGAGGAATAAATAAATAAAAGAGAAAGGCCATAAAAAAGAGAAGGCCCAAAAAAAGAGAAAGGCCATAAAAAAGAAAAGGCCCAAAAAAGAGAAAAAGAGAGAAGGGACAATGTTACTATCATTTTACCACACTTGTGCTTCAAAGTAGCACCATGATCTTCATAGTAGAGAGTCTCTCATGTTATCACTTTCATATACTAGTGGGAATTTTTCATTATAGAACTTGGCTTGTATATTCCAACAATGGGCCTCCTCAAGTGTCCTAGGTCTTCGTGAGAAAGCAAGTTGGATGCACACCCACTAGTTTCTTTTGTTGAGCTTCCATATATTTATAGCTCTAGTGCATCCGTTGCATGGCAATCCCTACTCCTTGCATTAACATCAATCGGTGGGCATCTCCATAGCCCATTGATTAGCCTCGTTGATGTGAGACTTTCTCCTTTTTTGTCTTCTCCACACAACCCCCTTCATTATATTCTATTCCACCCATAGTGCTATGTCCATGGCTCGCGCTCATATATTGCGTTAAAGTTTATAGATTTGAGATTACTAAAGTATGAAACAATTGCTTGGCTTGTCATCGGGGTTGTGCATGATGAGAGCATTCTTGTGTGACGAAAATGAAACATGACTAAACTATATGATTTTGTAGGGATGAACTTTCTTTGGCCATGTTATTTTGAGAAGACATAATTGCTTAGTTAGTATGCTTGAAGTATTATCATTTTTATGTCAATATGAACTTTTGTCTTGAATCTTTCGGATCTGAATATTCATACCAAATTAAGAAGAATTACATTAAAATTATGCCAAGTAGCACTCCGCATCAAAAATTTTGTTTTTATCATTTACCTACTCAAGGACGAGCAGGAATTAAGCTTGGGGATGCTTGATACGTCTCCAACGTATCTATAATTTTTGATTGCTCCATACTATATTATCTACTGTTTTGGACTATATTGGGCTTTATTCTCCACTTTTATATTATTTTTGGGACTAACCTATTAACCGGAGGCCCAGCCCAGAATTGTTGTTTTTTGCCTATTTCAGTGTTTCCGAGAAACAGAATATCAAACGGAGTCCAAACGGAATAAAATCTTTGGAAACATGATTTTCTCATCAGATAAGATCCAGGAGACTTGGAGCCTCCGTCAAGAAATCCACGAGGTGGTCACGAGGGTGGAGAGCGCCCCCCCCCTAGGGCGCGCCCCCTGCCTCGTGGGCCCCTCGAAGCTCCACCGACGTACTCCTTCCTCCTATATATACCTACGTACCCCCAAATGATCGGGGACGGAGCCAAAAACCTAATTCCACCGCCGCAACTTTCTGTATCCACGAGATCCCATCTTGGGGCCTGTTGCGGAGCTCCGCCGGAAGGGGAATCGATCACGGAGGGCTTCTACATCATCATCCAAGCCCCTCCGATGAAGTGTGAGTAGTTTACTTCAGACCTACGGGTCCATAGTTAGTAGCTAGATGGCTTATTCTCTCTTTTTGGATCTCAATACAATGTTGTCCCCCTCCCTTGTGGAGATCTATTCGATGTAATATTCTTTTTGCGGTGTGTTTGTTGAGACCGATGAATTGTGGGTTTATGATCCAGTTTATCTATGAATAATATTTGAATCTTCTCTGAATTATTTTATGTATGATTGGTTATCTTTGCAAGTCTCTTCGAATTATCAGTTTGGTTTGGCCTACTAGATTGGTTTTTCTTGCCTTGGGAGAAGTGCTTAGCTTTGGGTTCGATCTTGCGGTGTCCTTTCCCAGTGACAGTAGGGGCAGCAAGGCACGTATTGTATTGTTGCCATCGAGGATAACAAGATGGGGTTTTTCTCATATTGCATGAAACTATCCCTCTACATCATGTCATCTTGCTTAAGGCGTTACTCTGTTTTTAACTTAATACTCTAGATGCATGCTGGATAGCGGTCGATGAGTGGAGTAATAGTAGTAGATGCAGGCAGGAGTCGGTCTACTTGTCTCGGACGTGATGCCTATATACATGATCATACCTAGATATTCTCATAACTATGCTCAATTCTGTCAATTGCTCAACAGTAATTTGTTCACCCACCGTAGAATACTTATGCTCTTGAGAGAAGCCACTAGTGAAACCTATGGCCCCCGGGTCTCTTTCTCGTCATATCAATCTCCATCACTTTATTATTGCTTTGCTTTTACTTTGCCTTTTACTTTTCACTTTGCATCTCTATACCAAAAATACCAAAAATATTATTTATCATCTCTATCAGATCTCACTTTTGTAAGTGGCCATGAAGGGATTGACAACCCCTAAGCGCGTTGGTTGCGTTGAGCTATTGTTTTTGTGTAGGTACAAGGGACTCGAGCATAGCCTCCTACTGGATTGATACCTTGGTTCTCAAAAACTGAGGGAAATACTTACGCTACTTTGTTGCATCATCCTCTCCTCTTCGGGGAAATCCAACGCAGTGCTCAAGAGGTAGCACTTGGGCCTTGAGCTCTTTGATTTCCTCTACATGGTTAGTCTCAACACAAGTACTAGAGGAAGTATAAGCTTCATCGTTAGAGCAACAAGGCATGGAAAGCAATTCATCACAAGATGTACCAACATTGTGAGTGTTGGGGAATGTAGTAATTTCAAAAATTTCCTACGCACATGCAAGATCATGGTGATGCATAGCAACGAGAAAGGAGAGTGTTGTCTACATACCCTTGTAGACCGAAAGCGGAAGCGTTAGCACAACGCGGTTGATGTAGTCGTACGTCTTCACGGCCCGACCGATCAAGCACCGAAACTACGGCACCTCCGAGTTCTAGCACATGTTCAGCTTGATGACGATCCCCGGACTCTGATCCATCAGAATGTCGGGGAAGAGTTCCGTCAGCACGACGGCGTGGTGACGATCTTGATGTTCTACCGTCGCAGGGCTTTGCCTAAGCACCGCCACAATATTATCGAGGATTATGGTGGAGGGGGGCACCGCACACGGCTAAGAGATCAATGATCAATTGTTGTGTCTATGGGGTGCCCCCTGCCCCCGTATATAAAGGAGCAAGGAGGGAGGCGGCCGGCCTAGGAGGATGGCGCGCCAAGGGGGGGAGTCCTACTCCCACCGGGAGTAGGACTCCTCCTTCCCTTGTTGGAGTAGGAGAGAAGGAAAGAGGGGGGAGGAACAAGGAAAAGGGGGCTGCACCCCTTGTCCAATTCGGACCAGGGGGCGCGCCTCCTTCCTTTTGGCCTCTCTCCTCTATTCCCGTATGGCCCAATAAGGCCCATATACTCCCCGGCGAATTCCCGTAACTCTCTAGTACTCCGAAAAATACCCGAATCACTCGGAACCTTTTCGATGTCCGAATATAGTCGTACAATATATCGATCTTTATGTCTCGGCCATTTCGAGACTCCTCGTCATGTCCCCGATCTCATCCGGGACTCCGAACTCCTTCGGTACATCAAAACTCATAAACTCATAATATAACTGTCATCGAAACCTTAAGCGTGCGGACCCTACGGGTTCGAGAACTATCGGTGTCAAAACCGGCAGATCTCGGGTAGGGGGTCCTGAACTGTGCGTCTAGGCCGGATGGTAACAGGAGGCAAGGGACACGAAGTTTTACCCAGGTTCGGGCCCTCTTGATGGAGGTAAAACCCTACGTCCTGCTTGATTAATATTCATGATATGGGTAGTACAAGAGTAGATCTACCACGAGATCGGAGAGGCTAAACCCTAGAAACTAGCCTATGGTATGATTGTTATTCTATATGTTGTCCTACGGACTAAAACCCTCCGGTTTATATAGACACCGGAGAGGGTTAGGGTTACACAAAGTCGGTTACAATGGTAGGAGATCTACATGTCCGTATCGCCAAGCTTGCCTTCCACGCCAAGGAAAGTCCCTTCCGGACACGGGACGAAGTCTTCAATCTTGTATCTTCATAGTCTAGGAGTCCGGCTGAAGGTATAGTCAGGCCATCCGGACACCCCCTAATCCAGGACTCCCTCAGTAGCCCCCGAACCAGGCTTCAATGACGATGAGTCCGGCGCGCAAATTGTCTTCGGCATTGCAAGGCGGGTTCTCCTCCAAATTCCGTGTACCTATTGAATAAAGTCCGGTTTCTTGTAAATGTTATGCTCATTGGCTTCTACGCCCAATAATGGCCGTCTCCCACGTGTCAAACGAATATGAAAAGTCTGAGTGTTTTTACATCCACACCCCTAGCCGCATAAATGAGCCGCCCATTTAAGGGGACGAGGATTTAGATCCAAACCACACCTTCTCCCCTTCGCGAGTGTTCATCAGAGCGCATCCGACAAAGGTCCATACCACCATGGCCAGCCGTCGCAACTCCTCCTTTCGCCCTTCCAGCCCTCAGCCTGGATATTGGGAGAGATGCTCCATCCTGCATAGCGAGCTAGTGACGCTCCAGACCAAGGGATTTCTCCCCCCGGCCTATATGGTCCCGGTTCGAGCCGGTCTTGCCATCTATAATGGTGGAGAGCAAGCGGAGAGTGCCCCTAATCCCTCCAAAGGAGAGCGGGTATGCCTCGTCCCTTATTTAATAAGAGGGCTCGGATTTCTCCAGGGGCTCCTGGAGTTCTGTGGCCTCCAGCTACACAATCTTACGCCTGCCTCCGTATTGCATATCGCGGGCTTTGCAGCCCTCTGCGAGCTGTTTTTGGGTGTTGAGGCTCATTTCGGGCTATGGAAAGAGCTATTCTGCCTTGTGCCCCGTTCTCAGAAGGAGTCGATATATCAAGTGGGTGGAGCCGAAGTGTGGCACATCGCCGGGACCGGATATCTATCCGGAACCCCAAAGAGGGCATCCGAGGACTGGCCTTCGGAATGGTTTTACATAGAGGACGTCCCGCTGCCGGATCCTGTCCGGATCGGCCTCCCTGAGTTCGATAGTGCTCCACTAAAGAAGCGCCTAAGTTGGCGTCCACGGAGCCCTCAGAGGGAAAGTGACAAGGACGTCCATTACCTGATGGGCCGGATAAGATTGTTAGCTCATTCCGGACTGACCATGATCGGGGTCATGGCCGCATGCATCATGCGAGGGGTGCAGCCGCTACAATACAGAGGCCACCCCATGTTGGATTTCAACGGGGAGGACGACGCCACCCGCTACGGCCGTAAGGGACCGGATTCGGCTGCGGCCCTAACAAAGACCTTGTCCGCTTTGTACAAGGGAGAAGAGGAGGAATTTCTCCGCGTCAACCCACAGGGTGGATTTTCTATGTACAATCCCCCAAGCTAGGTAAGTGGTTTACTTGCCCATCCGTTTTATATTCCCATTGTTAAATATTCAGTCTAACGGCTTTAACGCAGGAACTGCGCCAGGCTGTTAAAGAAATAAACAGCCCTCCTCCACAAACCGAGGACCCAGGACGGTCCCTCGACCCGGCCTCTTAAGAGGATCCGGACTTATTTGTGGAGCTGATTGATGGAGTGTTCCATCAATTGAGCAAGGACAACGCCTTGGTGGCCATTACGGCCGATTACCCAGGGCTAATCCCGGCCTCCCAGGTAACTGAGATCGAAGTCCCAATACCTCGAATAGGGGTCCGCCCTCTCGTGTTTTCAGTTTCCTGATTACAACCGAGCTTTGCAGGGGAGGTTTTTGAGACGGGAGGCCGAACCTGCGGCGACAAGCCAACGAGGGGCCGCAGGGCCCCGTGGGCAGAAAAGAGGTGCAGTCCGGACCGAGGCGTCAGCGCAAAGGTATGGCGCGCCCCTTATCCCAGGTGTTATACCTTCAAGGCATATTAACACTCGTGCTCTCTTCAGGACAAAGAGACCTCGCCGGACTATATCCGGAGAGGCTGCCAATCGCGCCTCCACCAGCCAGGCTCCAAAGCCTGGTCCGGAGGTGGAGGCGAACACAAGGCGCGCACCGGACGCTCCTCCGATGGAGGATGTGGACAGGTTGTCTGCCACCAACTCTGAGGTGGAGAGTGCCATGAACCACAGGCGTCGCCGGACAATTCTTCACGACGCTTGTTTCTCCCAAGAGGCATTAGATGCCTTCAATTCGGGAGATGCGTACCTCCGTGCCGCTCAAAATGGTCTAGCCAGAGCCACGGAGCAATATGTAAAAGACATACGGGTAAGAAAATTTTGGTAATTATATATATACCAGTAGCCCCCGAGACTTGAAACAGTTAGAATAACTGATTTAAGGATCATTAGTTATGCAGGTTCTTACAGAAAAGAATTCCCTACTGTCCCAGGAGCTGGAAGAGTGCAAAGCCCAACTTGAGGCCGCACTAGCCGCGGCAGGGGAGCCCAAGGAGACCCCCTCTGGTAATATACACTTTGAAAGATAAGTATTTTGCGAAGCACGGCATGGGTGCAAATCTGACAAATGAAACTGCAGATGGCGCCGGATTGAGTCCAGAAAGGCAACAACTCCTACGCCAGCTGAAGGCTGGTGAGAAGGTGCTGACAAAGGTGAGGCGGGAGAAGAACGATCTCCAAGATGCCAACACCAAGCTGGGCGTCGACCTGAAAGATGTTCGTGCCCAGCTGTCAGACTCCGTTAAGGAGAATTAGCGGCTTCGGCGCGGCATATTTAGTAAGTGCTTGAACAAACCTTTGAAAAAAAAAAGTTCGGCGGGGAAGTCGACTAACAGAGTAATGTCTGTAGGTGTGTTAACAGGTCGTCCTGGAGAGGAGATGCCCGGTTCTACGGGTGACCTTCTTCCCGAGCTCTCACAACTGCTCGAGCGAGTTCGGTAGGCGATGCAAGGCAACGCCCAGGCCTTGTGGCCATCCATCTCCATGCCCGAAGGTCTTGGAGAGCTTGCGGAGAAGCTAAAGGGAGCACGGCGGTCCTTCCGATTGTGGAAGATATCGGCCTACCGTCAAGGCGCTAGGGGGGCCTGGGCCATGGTGAAGATGCGGTACACAAAGGCTGACCCCAACCACATGGCCAAGGTCGGTCCTGTGGGGCCCGATGAGAAGGAGATCCCTGTAAGCTTAGTATACGGCCAAGTAGAATTGGCCGCAAAGTATTCCTAGCAGGACTGTAAATTAGACAGCCTGTTAGATGGTATTGAAGAGGAATACAATCAGTCAGAATGACTATGTAATTTAATTGACATTTATAATGCCTTCTAGCCGGATTGTAGATTGTTTGTCATGGCCGACCTTTTCGCTTCAGCCTCGGGACCTGACGGTCCGGAGTGTGTCCGAATTCCCATGTGGTTATATAAGAACCGGGGAATGCATGGAGACCAGGCGTAGGGGTCATTAGTGCGTGAACAGACAAGTGCCCGACTAGTTATGTTATATTACATGGTTAGTAAGAAACATCTTCCAGGGAGACTAGTTCAGGGTTCCTTTCCCTGGGAGGCATGCCCTAAAGTGCATGCCCATTCTGCGAAAAAGACGCGGGAAAAAGCATCTGGGGGCGCATAAATAAATAAGTGAAAAGATCATCTTTTAGGTCACCGACCGAATATTCCCTTAAGAATGCTAGCTTTCGGCTTCACCCAGTCTGAGGTACACATCCGGCTGATCCGGCAGTAACAATCACAGAGGTGCTCCCTTTACCGCCTAGCCGAATAATCGGGAACGTAGGGGTAAGCACAGGAGCTAGGCAACCCAGCTTGGCCAAAACTTAAGTCATATCGATGCATATAATGGTGAAATAAAAGGTACATGCGGAAGTGTAACACATGTGTTGGGCATGAAGCCCGTATAAATAAGCTTCTGTTAAAAGAAGCCCCCAGGTTTAATGAGTGCGAATAGCACGTAATTTGATGAGCCTTCAAAGCCTATGAGAGAAAGGAAGGGGAGAAGGAGAGAAATGTAAGAAAGACAGTATATAAAAAATGGACAGAGGAAGGAGATGAACATAGAGTCCGGCGCTAGGCATAGAATCTTCGAAGACGGGCTGCGTTCCATGGGTTCGGCTCGAGTCGGTTATCCGATGCATCTCGCAGGCGGTATGCTCCACCAGTCAGGACTTGGTCAATTATGAAGGGACCTTCCCACTTGGGCTTGAGTTTGTCCTTTTTCTTGTCCGGCAGGCGTAGAACTAATTCGCCAACATTGTAATTTTTGGCCCGTACTTCTCTGCTTTGGTATCTTCGAGCCTGCTGTTGATAGAATGCGGAACGGGCTTTTGCCACGTCACGCTCCTCCTCCAATGCATCCAAACTGTCCTGCCGATCAAGCTCGGCTTCTCTTTCTTCGTACATGCGCACTCGAGGTGAGTCATGAATTATGTCGCAAGGCAAAACTTCCTCTGCGCCGTACACCATAAAGAATGGTGTGTATCCGGTGGTGCGATTCGGCGTGGTCCGCAGCCCCCAGAGTACGGAGTCGAGCTCCTCTACCCAGTGCGTGTTAGATTCCTTGAGGGACCGCACTAATCTGGGTTTGATGCCGCTCATGATAAGACCATTTGCACGTTCGACCTGGCCGTTAGTTTGTGGGTGATAGACGGAAGCATAATCGATCTTGATGCCCATGTTTTTGCACCAGAGTTTTACCTCGTCGGCCGTAAAGTTCGTGCCGTTATCAGTGATGATGCTGTGGGGGACGCCGTAATGGTGTACAACCCCGGATATAAAGTCTATCACCGGTCCGGATTCGGCTGTCTTAACAGGCTTGGCTTCTATCCATTTGGTGAACTTATCCACCATGACCAGTAAGTATTTTTGCTTGTGGGTTCCGCCTTTAAGGGTTCCAACCATGTCAAGCCCCCAGACCGCAAAGGGCCAAGTGATGGGGATAGTTTGGAGGGCGGTGGGTGGCATATGGCTTTGGTTTGCAAAGAGCTGGCAGCCGACGCATCGTTGGACTAAGTCCTGGGCGTCTGCCCGGGCCGTCGGCCAATAAAAGCCTGTACGGAAGGCCTTTCTTACAAGGGACCGAGCTGCAGCGTGATGACCGCCGAGTCCGGCATGAATTTCAGCCAGGAGGTTCCACCCTTCCTCTTCAGAGATGCACCTTTGAAGGACTCCGGTAGTGCTTTTCTTATAAAGCTCTCCCTCGTGGACTTTGTAGGTTTTGGATCGCCGCACTATGCAGCGTGCCTCATTTTGGTCCTCGGGGAGCTCCTGCCTAGTAAGGTAGGCGAGGAATGGTTCTGTCCACGGGGCGATGACGACCATTATTACGTGGGCTGAAGGTGTTATTTCATTGGCAGAGCCTCCGATTGTGTCAGAATGTTCGGTGTCGGGCAGTGCGGTTGGGTCCGGGCTGTTATTGTTCGGCTCCCCTTCCCATACTATGGATGGCTTGAACAACCTTTCCAAGAAGATGTTGGGGGGACTACATCGCGTTTTGCGCCGATGCGTGCCAGGACATCTGCCGCCTGATTATTTTCCCGGGCTATATGGTGAAATTCAATCCCTTCGAACCGAGCTGACATTTTTAGGACGGCGTTGCGGTAAGCTGCCATTTTTGGATCCTTGGCATCGAAGTCTCCATTTATTTGGGATATTGCGAGGTTCGAGTCCCCGTGCACCTCTAGGCGTTGAATGCCCATGGATACTGCCATCCGGAGTCATATTCGGCTGCATTGTTGGAGTCTGTGTACATAATCTGGAGTACGTATTGAATTGTGTCTCCTATGGGGGACGTCAAAACGACGCCAGCCCCTAGTCCGGCCAACATCTTGGAGCCGTCGAAATGCATGATCCAATTTGAATATGTGTCATACTCTTTAGGGAGTTCGGCCTCCGTCCATTCTGCGACGAAGTCGGCCAAAACTTGCGACTTGATGGCTCACCGTGGCTTATAAGTTATGTCGAACGGGAGGAGCTCAATGGCCCATTTTGCAATCTGGCCCGTTGCGTCACGGTTGTTTATAATATCGTTAAGTGGTACTTCCGAGGCTACTGTTATTGAACACTCTTGAAAGTAGTGTCGTAGCTTCCGGGATGCCATGAATACCGCGTACGCAATCTTTTGATAATGCAGGTACCGTGATTTGCACGGAGTGAGGACAGTGGACACATAATAGACCGGCTTTTGAAGGGGGAATTTGTGTCCGTCCGTTTCTCGTTCGACGACGAGCACTGCGCTTACAACCTGATGTGTTGCTGCAATGTACAATAGCATTGGTTCACCAATGTTTGGCGCGGCCAGGACTGGGTTTGTTGCCAATATGGCTTTTATTTCGTCGAGTTCGGCCGTGGCTGCATCCATCCATTCGAAGTGTTCGGTGCACCGAAGGAGGCGGTAAAGGGGTAGGGCCTTTTCTCCCAAGCGGGAGATAAAGCGGCTTAGAGCCGCCACGCATCCGGTTAACGTTTGTATTTGTTTGAGGTCCTTTGGGATATCCAATTGTGACAGAGCTCGGATCTTGGCTGGATTTGCTTCAATTCCTCTACCGGATACAATGAAGCCCAAGAGCTTTCCGGCTGGGACGCCGAAAACGCATTTTTCCGGGTTGAGCTTGATGTCGTATGTTTGGAGGTTATCAAATGTGAGCCTCAAGTCGTCTACTAGAGATTCGACATGTCTTGTTTTGATGACCACATCATCTACATATGCCTCCACTGTTTTGCCGATCTGGTTTGCCAGACATGTCTGAATCATTCGCTGATATGTTGCGCCGGCGTTTTTGAGCATGAAGGGCATTGTGTTGAAGCATAATGGGCCGTGTGGTGTGATAAATGTCGTTGCGGCTTGGTCTGATTCTGCCATCTTGATTTGATGGTAGCAGGAATATGCGTCGAGGAAACACAACGAATTGTGTCCTGCGGTAGTGTCGATAATTTGATCGATGCGGGGGAGGGGGAAGGGATCCTTTGGGCAAGCCTTGTTAAGGTCTTTAAAATCAACGCACAGGCGCCAGGATTTGTCCTTCTTTGGTACCATCACCAGGTTTGCTAGCCAGTCCGGATGTTTTATATCTCTGATGAATCCGGCCTCCAATAGCTTTGCTAGCTCCTCTCCCATGGCATGTCTCTTAGGTTCGGAAAAACGCCGAAGAGCTTGTTTGACAGGTTTGAATCCTTTTAGGATATTTAAGCTGTGCTCGGCCAGCCTGCGTGGGATTCCTGGCATGTCTGAAGGGTGCCAAAATGTCCCAGTTCTCTCGTAGGAACTCTCGCAGTGCGGCGTCTACATCAGGGTTTAACTGTGCCCTGATGGAAGCTGTTTTATTGGGGTCCGTTGGATGGACCTGGAATTTGACTATTTCGTCCGCCGGTTTAAAGGAGGTGGACTTGGATCTTTTGTCGAGTATCACATCGTCCCTATTCACCGTGGAGCGCAGCGCAGTCAGTTCCTCAGCCGCTAGGGCTTCGGATAGTGCCTCGAGGGCCAGTGCGGCTGTCTTGTTTTCGGCGCGGAGTGCTATGTCCGGATCACTAGCGAGAGTGATGATCCCGTTAGGCCCGGGCATCTTGAGCTTCATGTACCCGTAATGGGGTATTGCTTGGAAGATTGTAAACGCTTCCTGCCCTAGCAGAGCGTGATAACCGCTGCTGAACGGAGGCACATGGAACGTGACCTCTTCAGACCTGTAATTATCCGGCGTGCCGAACACCACGTCTAGTGTGATTTTTCCTGTACATCGCGCTTCCCGACTGGGGATTATTCCTCCAAAGGTTGTGCTGCTTCGCTCAATGCGGTTCCAGTCTATTTCCATTTTTTTGAAGGGTTTCCTCATAAATGAGGTTCAATCTACTGCCGTCGTCCATGAGTACCTTGGTAAGACGAAAGCCGTCCACTATTGGACTGAGGACCAATGCGGCTGGTGCTCGGGCTGTTCGGAATTTAGGTTCATCACTGGCGTTAAAGGTAATAGCCGTGTCACTCCATGGGTTTATTGTTGCTACTTGGTAGACTTCGGCAAGGCTGCGGAGTGTCCTTTTTCGCATATTATTTGATGCGAAAGTCTCGAAGACTGTTAATACCGTATTGGTGTCTCTGGGGTGGCTTTCTGTGGCCTCCGGAATTAGGAGATCTTCGCC
Organism: Triticum urartu; assembly: GCF_003073215.2. NCBI lineage: Eukaryota > Viridiplantae > Streptophyta > Magnoliopsida > Poales > Poaceae > Triticum > Triticum urartu. The sequence continues at coordinate 612,550,616 of NC_053028.1, forward strand.
AATTTTGGCCACCTGCCGGAGTATCCAACATGCTCTAAGGCTGTGAGTTGGTGTGGCGTCCTCTGTACTGTGAATTTTACAGGGTCCATTAAGCCATCCTTCCAGTACGGTTCCATGCCCTGTAGAGGGTTTTTGCTTTTTGGTGTTTGATCCGGGTGTCTGGCGATGATGCACCCTTTTATTTCGGACTGGGTTTGTATTCAGGGCCGGATCGTCCCAAAATTTTATTTCGGATTTCCAGGCGATTTCCATCACATAGTATTTTCATACAATGGACGCCAAGTCAGCGAAGCGTGTAATATCACGGCGACTTATGGCGTTGAGGATTCCCTTGTCCGTGCAATTATTGCAGAAGATTGAGATTGCGTCTTCCTCGCGGCAGCCCCTTATCCTGTTCCTAACCAGGAGGAATCTGGCCCGGTAATGATGTAATGTTTCTTCGGGCTCTTGCCTGATTTGGGATAGATCGCTTATGTTCGGGTGGGTGGGTGGAATTAAATCCGAAGCCTCGCCCAATCTGAGGCTCAGAGGCCGAGGAATTTTTGAACTCGAAAATTTGGATTCCTGGATGTTGTCCAGTGAATCCAGCCCGTCGCCTGACTCTAAGTTCAGGTCTTGAGTGATATCCTCCCCTCCGCGGGTATCCGGCTTGGAGGGATCAGGAATCCGGACGTAGCTAGTCCTTAAGATAGATGAAGGGTCGCCGCATTGTCCCTCTACCACGGCAACGTGATGGGTGACTTGGGGAGAGTTAATCTCTCTCAGATCGGGTTTAGGCCCAATCTGGTTGTAATCCGTAGCGACTCCCAGGGCGGCGATGCGATCCAAGATCTCGTTTATGGAGGAGAGCTCCATTGGATTTAACTGCTCGGCGAGTTCCGAGCTGACATGAAGATTGTTTTCGATGGCTCGAGAGGTCATCGTTGGCGTAGAAGCTGAACAGGCGGTCATAAGAAAACCACCTATCCGGAGGGTTTGGCCGACAGCCAAAGCTCCCTTAGCAATGGTGCCGTCTTTAAAGACGGGGCGAGGCATCCTTCCTCATGGCGACGACACAGAGGAGCTCTCAATGAAAGCACCAATGTCGGTGTCAAAACCGGCGGATCTCGGGTAGGGGGTCCCGAACTGTGCGTCTAGGCCGCATGGTAACAGGAGGCAAGGGACACAAAGTTTTACCCAGGTTCGGGCCCTCTTGATGGAGGTAAAACCCTACGTCCTGCTTGATTAATATTGATGATATGGGTAGTACAAGAGTAGATCTACCACGAGATCGGAGAGGCTAAACCCTAGAAGCTAGCCTATGGTATGATTGTTGTTCTATATGTTGTCCTACGGACTAAAACCCTCCGGTTTATATAGACACCGGAGAGGGTTAGGGTTACACAAAGTCGGTTACAATGGTAGGAGATCTACATATCCGTATCGCCAAGCTTGCCTTCCACGCCAAGGAAAGTACCTTCCGGACACGGGACGAAGTCTTCAATCTTGTATCTTCATAGTCCAGGAGTCCGGCTGAAGGTATAGTCCGGCCATCCGGACACCCCCTAATCCAGGACTCCCTCAAGAACAATGTAGACATGACCGAGACACGTCTCCGGTCAATAACCAATAGCGGAACCTGGATGCTCATATTGGCTCCCACATATTCTACGAAGATCTTTATCGGTCAAACCGCATAACAACATACGTTGTTCCCTTTGCCATCGGTATGTTACTTTCTCGAGATTCGATCGTTGGTATCTCAATACCTAGTTCAATCTCGTTACCGTCAAGTCTCTTTACTCGTTCCGTAACACATCATCCCGCAACTAACTCATTAGTTGCAATGCTTGCAAGGCTTATAGTGATGTGCATTACCGAGTGGGCCCAGAGATACCTCTCCGACAATCAGAGTGACAAATCCTAATCTCGAAACATGCCAACCCAACAAGTACCTTCGGAGACACCTGTAGAGCACCTTTATAATCACCCAGTTACGTTGTGACGTTTGGTAGCACACAAAGTGTTCCTCCGGTAAACGGGAGTTGCATAATCTCGTAGCCATAGGAACATGTATAAGTCATGAAGAAAGCAATAGCAACAAACTAAATGATCAAGTGCTATGCTAACAGAATGGGTCAAGTCAATCACATCATTCTCTAATGATGTGATCCCATTAATCAAATGACAACTCATGTCTATGGTTAGGAAACATAACCATCTTTGATCAATGAGCTAGTCAAGTAGAGGCATACTAGTGACACTCTGTTTGTCTATGTATTCACACATGTATTATGTTTCCGGTTAATACAATTCTAGCATGAATAATAAACATTTATCATGATATAAGGAAATAAATAATAACTTTATTATTGCCTCTAGGGCATATTTCCTTCAGTCTCCCACTTGCACTAGAGTCAATAATCTAGTTCACATCGCCATGTGATTTAACATCAATAGTTCACATCACCATGTGATTAACACCCATAGTTCACATCGTCATGTGAACAACACCCAAAGGGTTTACTAGATTCAATAATCTAGTTCACATCGCTATGTGATTAATACCCAAAGAGTACTAAGGTGTGATCATGTTTTGCTTGTGAGGGAAGTTTAGTCAACGAGTCTGCTACATTCAGATCCGTATGTATTTGTAAATTTCTATGTCAACAATGCTCTGCATGGAGCTACTCTATCTAATTGCTCCCACTTTAAATATGTATCCAGATTGAGACTTTGAGTCATCTGGATCAGTGTCAAAACTTGCATCGATGTAACCCTTTACAACGAACCTTTTGTCACCTCCATAATCGAGAAACATATCCTTATTCCACTAAGGATAATTTTGACCAATGTCCAGTGATCTACTCCTAGATTACTATTGTACTCCCTTGCCAAACTCAGGGCAGGGTATACAATAGGTCTGGAACACAGCATGGCATACTTTATAGAACCTATGGCTAAGGCATAGGGAATGACTTTCATTCTCTCTCTATCTTCTGCCGTGGTCGGGTTTTGAGTCTTACTCAACTTCACACCTTGTAACACAGGCAAGAACTCCTTCTTTGACTGTTCCATTTTGAACTACTTCAAAATCTTGTCAAGGTATGTACTTATTGAAAAACTTATCAAGCGTCTTGATCTATCTCTATAGATCTTGATGCTCAATATGTAAGCAGCTTCACCGAGGTCTTTCTTTGAAAAACTCCTTTCAAACATTCCTTTATGCTTTGCAGAATAATTCTACATTATCTCCGATCAACAATATGTCATTCACATATACTTATCAGAAATGTTGTAGTACCCCCACTCACTTTCTTGTAAATACAGGCTTCACCGCAAGTCTGTATAAAACTATATGCTTTGATCAACTTATCAAAGCGTATATTCCAACTCCGAGATGTTTGCACCAGTCCATAGATGGATCGCTGGAGCTTGCATATTTTGTTAGTACCTTTAGGATTGACAAAACCTTCTGGTTGCATCATATACAACTCTTCTTTAATAAATCCATTAAGGAATGCAGTTTTGTTTATCCATTTGCCAGATTTCATAAAATGCGGCAATTGCTAACATGATTCGGATAGACTTAAGCATAGATACGAGTGAGAAACTCTCATCGTAGTCAACACCTTGAACTTGTCGAAAACCTTTTTGCGACAATTCCAGCATTGTAGATAGTAACACTACTATCAGCGTCCGTCTTCCTCTTGAAGATCCATTTAATCTCAATGGCTCGTCGATCAATGGGCAAGTCAATAAAAGTCCATACTTTGTTCTCATACATGGATCTCATCTCAGATTTCATGGCCTGAAGCCATTTCGTGGAATCTGGGCTCATCATCGCTTCCTCATAGTTCGTAGGCTCGTCATGATCAAGTAACGTGACCTCCAGAACAGGATTACCGTACCACTCTGGTGCGGATTTCACTCTGGTTTACCTACGAAGTTCGGTAGTAACTTGATCTGAAGTTACATGATCATCATCATTAGCTTCCCCACTAATTTGGTGTAGTAGTCATTGGAACAGATTTCTATGATGAACTACTTTCCAATAAGGGAGCTGGTACAGTTACCTCATCAAGTTCTACTTTCCTCCCACTCACTTCTTTCGAGAGAAACTCCTTCTCTAGAAAGGATCCATTCTCAGCAACGAATAACTTGCCTTCAGATCTGTGATAGAAGGTGTACCCAACAGTTTCTTTTGGGTATCCTATGAAGATTTACTTCTCCGATTTGGGTTCGAGCTTATCATGTTGAAACTTTTTCACATAAGCATCGCAGTCCCAAACTTTAAGAAACGACAGCTTAGGTTTCTCGCCAAACCACAGTTCATACGGTGTCATCTCCACGGATTTAGATGGTGCCCTATTTAACGTGAATGTAGCTATCTCTAATGCATAACCCCAAAACGATAGTGGTAAATCAGTAAGAGACGTCATAGATCGCACCATATCTAATGAAGTACGGTTACGACGTTCGGACACACCATTACACTGTGGTGTTCCAGGTGGCGTGAGTAGTGAAACTATTTCACATTGTTTTAACTGAAGGCCAAACTCGTAACTCAAATATTTTACTTTTGCGATCATATCGTAGAAACTTTTATTTTGTTACGATGATTCTCCACTTCACTCTGAAATTCTTTAACTTTTCAATTGTTTCAGACTTGTGTTTCATTAAGTACATATACTCACATCTGCTCAAATCATCTGTGAAGATCAGAAAATAATGATACCTGTTGCAAGCTTTAATATTCATCGGACCACATACATCAGTATGCATGATTTCCAACAAATCTGTTGCTTGCTGCATTGTTCCGGAGAACGGAGTTTTAGTCATCTTGCCCATGAGGCATGGTTCGCAAGCATCAACTGATTCATAATCAAGTGATTCCAAAAGTCTCCTCTAAGTGATCATGTGATCCAAATCAACTAAACCATGTCCGATCATCACGTGAGATGGAGTAGTTTCAATGGTGAACATCACTATGTTGATCATATCTACTATATGATTCACGCTCGACCTTTCGGTCTCCGTGTTCCGAGGCCATATCTGTTATATGCTAGGCTCGTCAAGTTTAACCTGAGTATTCCGCGTGTGCAACTGTTTTGCGCCCGTTGTATTTGAACGTAGAGCCTATCACACCCGATCATCACGTGGTGTCTCAGCATGAAGAACTTTCGCAACGGTGCATACTCAGGGAGAACACTTATACTTTGATAATTTAGTGAGGGATCATCTTATAATGCTACCGTCAATCAAAGCAAGATAAGATGCGTAAAAGATAAACATCACATGCAATCAATATAAGTGATATGATATGGCCATCATCATCTTGTGCTTGTGATCTCCATCTCCAAAACATCGTCATGATTTCCATCGTCACCGGCATGACACCATGATCTCCATCATCTTGATCTATATCAATGTGTCGTCACATGGTCGTCTCACCAACTATTGCTCTTGCAACTATTGCTATCGCATAGCGATAATTGTAAAGTAATTATTTGGCGCTTGCATCTTATGCAATAAAGAGACAACCATAAGGCTTCTACCAGTTGCCGATAACTTCAACAAAACATGATCATATTATACAACAACTTATATCTCATCACGTCTTGACCATATCACATCACAACATGCCCTGCAAAAACAAGTTAGACGTCCTCTACTTTGTTGTTGCAAGTTTTACGTGGCTGCTACGGGCTGAGCAAGAACCGTTCTTACCTACGCATCGAAAACCACAACGATAGTTTGTCAAGTTAGTGCTGTTTTAACCTTCTCAAGGACCGGGCGTAGCCACACTCGGTTCAACTAAAGTTGGAGAAACTGACACCCGCTAGTCACCTGAGTGCATAGCACGGCGGTAAAACCAGCCTCGCGTAAGCGTACGCGTAATGTCGGTCCGGGCCGCTTCATCCAACAATACCGCTGAACCAAAGTGTGACATGCTGGTAAGTAGTATGACTTATATCGCCCACAACTCACTTGTGTTCTACTCGTGCATATGACATCTACGCATAAAACCTAGGCTCGGATGTCACTGTTGGGGAACGTAGTAATTTCAAAAATTTCCTACGCACACGCAAGATCATGGTGATGCATAGCAACGAGAGAGGAGAGTGTTGTCTACATACCCTCGTAGACCGAAATCGGAAGCATTAGCACAACGCGGTTGATGTAGTCGTACGTCTTCACGGCCCGACCGATCAAGCACCGAAACTACGGCACCTCCGAGTTCTAGCACACGTTCAGCTCGATGACGATCCCCGGACTCCGATCCAGCAGAATGTCAGGGAAGAGTTCCGTCAGCACGACGGCGTGGTGACGGTCTTGATGTTCTACCGTCGCAAGGCTTCGCCTAAGCACCGCTACAATATTATCGAGGATTATGGTGGAGAGGGGCACCGCACACGGCTAAGAGATCAATGATCAATTGTTGTGTCTATGGGGTGCCCCTGCCCCCGTATATAAAGGAGCAAGGGGGGAGGCGGCCGGCCTAGGAGGAGGGCGCGCCAAGGGGGGAGTCCTACTCCCACCGGGAGTAGGACTCCTCCTTCCCTTGTTGGAGTAGGAGAGAAGGAAAGAGGGGGAGGAACAAGGAAAAGGGGGTTGCACCCCTTGTCCAATTCGGACCAGAGGGGGGGCGCGTGCCTCCTTCCTTTTGGCCTCTCTCCTCTATTCCCGTATGGCCCAATAAGGCCCATATACTCCCCGGCGAATTCCCGTAACTCTCCGGTACTCCGAAAAATACCCGAATCACTCGGAACCTTTCCGATGTCCGAATATAGTCATCCAATGTATCGATCTTTACGTCTCGACCATTTCGAGACTCCTCGTCATGTCCCCGATCTCATCCGGGACTCCGAACTCCTTCGGTACATCAAAACTCATAAACTCATAATATAACTGTCATCGAAACCTTAAGCGTGCAGACCCTACGGGTTCGAGAACAATGTAGACATGACCGAGACACGTCTCCAGTCAATAACCAATAGCGGAACCTGGATGCTCATATTGGCTCCCACATATTCTACGAAGATCTTTATCGGTCAAACCGCATAACAACATACGTTGTTCCCTTTGCCATCGGTATGTTACTTTCTCGAGATTCGATCGTTGGTATCTCAATACCTAGTTCAATCTCGTTACCGTCAAGTCTCTTTACTCGTTCCGTAACACATCATCCCGCAACTAACTCATTAGTTGCAATGCTTGCAAGGCTTATAGTGATGTGCATTACCGAGTGGGCCCAGAGATACCTCTCCGACAATCAGAGTGACAAATCCTAATCTCGAAACATGCCAACCCAACAAGTACCTTCGGAGACACCTGTAGAGCACCTTTATAATCACCCAGTTACGTTGTGACGTTTGGTAGCACACAAAGTGTTCCTCCGGTAAACGGGAGTTGCATAATCTCGTAGCCATAGGAACATGTATAAGTCATGAAGAAAGCAATAGCAACAAACTAAATGATCAAGTGCTATGCTAACAGAATGGGTCAAGTCAATCACATCATTCTCTAATGATGTGATCCCATTAATCAAATGACAACTCATGTCTATGGTTAGGAAACATAACCATCTTTGATCAATGAGCTAGTCAAGTAGAGGCATACTAGTGACACTCTGTTTGTCTATGTATTCACACATGTATTATGTTTCCGGTTAATACAATTCTAGCATGAATAATAAACATTTATCATGATATAAGGAAATAAATAATAACTTTATTATTGCCTCTAGGGCATATTTCCTTCAGTCTCCCACTTGCACTAGAGTCAATAATCTAGTTCACATCGCCATGTGATTTAACATCAATAGTTCACATCACCATGTGATTAACACCCATAGTTCACATCGTCATGTGAACAACACCCAAAGGGTTTACTAGATTCAATAATCTAGTTCACATCGCTATGTGATTAATACCCAAAGAGTACTAAGGTGTGATCATGTTTTGCTTGTGAGGGAAGTTTAGTCAACGAGTCTGCTACATTCAGATCCGTATGTATTTGTAAATTTCTATGTCAACAATGCTCTGCATGGAGCTACTCTATCTAATTGCTCCCACTTTAAATATGTATCCAGATTGAGACTTTGAGTCATCTGGATCAGTGTCAAAACTTGCATCGATGTAACCCTTTACAACGAACCTTTTGTCACCTCCATAATCGAGAAACATATCCTTATTCCACTAAGGATAATTTTGACCAATGTCCAGTGATCTACTCCTAGATTACTATTGTACTCCCTTGCCAAACTCAGGGCAGGGTATACAATAGGTCTGGAACACAGCATGGCATACTTTATAGAACCTATGGCTAAGGCATAGGGAATGACTTTCATTCTCTCTCTATCTTCTGCCGTGGTCGGGTTTTGAGTCTTACTCAACTTCACACCTTGTAACACAGGCAAGAACTCCTTCTTTGACTGTTCCATTTTGAACTACTTCAAAATCTTGTCAAGGTATGTACTTATTGAAAAACTTATCAAGCGTCTTGATCTATCTCTATAGATCTTGATGCTCAATATGTAAGCAGCTTCACCGAGGTCTTTCTTTGAAAAACTCCTTTCAAACATTCCTTTATGCTTTGCAGAATAATTCTACATTATCTCCGATCAACAATATGTCATTCACATATACTTATCAGAAATGTTGTAGTACCCCCACTCACTTTCTTGTAAATACAGGCTTCACCGCAAGTCTGTATAAAACTATATGCTTTGATCAACTTATCAAAGCGTATATTCCAACTCCGAGATGTTTGCACCAGTCCATAGATGGATCGCTGGAGCTTGCATATTTTGTTAGTACCTTTAGGATTGACAAAACCTTCTGGTTGCATCATATACAACTCTTCTTTAATAAATCCATTAAGGAATGCAGTTTTGTTTATCCATTTGCCAGATTTCATAAAATGCGGCAATTGCTAACATGATTCGGATAGACTTAAGCATAGATACGAGTGAGAAACTCTCATCGTAGTCAACACCTTGAACTTGTCGAAAACCTTTTTGCGACAATTCCAGCATTGTAGATAGTAACACTACTATCAGCGTCCGTCTTCCTCTTGAAGATCCATTTAATCTCAATGGCTCGTCGATCAATGGGCAAGTCAATAAAAGTCCATACTTTGTTCTCATACATGGATCTCATCTCAGATTTCATGGCCTGAAGCCATTTCGTGGAATCTGGGCTCATCATCGCTTCCTCATAGTTCGTAGGCTCGTCATGATCAAGTAACGTGACCTCCAGAACAGGATTACCGTACCACTCTGGTGCGGATTTCACTCTGGTTTACCTACGAAGTTCGGTAGTAACTTGATCTGAAGTTACATGATCATCATCATTAGCTTCCCCACTAATTTGGTGTAGTAGTCATTGGAACAGATTTCTATGATGAACTACTTTCCAATAAGGGAGCTGGTACAGTTACCTCATCAAGTTCTACTTTCCTCCCACTCACTTCTTTCGAGCTCCTTCTCTAGAAAGGATCCATTCTCAGCAACGAATAACTTGCCTTCAGATCTGTGATAGAAGGTGTACCCAACAGTTTCTTTTGGGTATCCTATGAAGATTTACTTCTCCGATTTGGGTTCGAGCTTATCATGTTGAAACTTTTTCACATAAGCATCGCAGTCCCAAACTTTAAGAAACGACAGCTTAGGTTTCTCGCCAAACCACAGTTCATACGGTGTCATCTCCACGGATTTAGATGGTGCCCTATTTAACGTGAATGTAGCTATCTCTAATGCATAACCCCAAAACGATAGTGGTAAATCAGTAAGAGACGTCATAGATCGCACCATATCTAATGAAGTACGGTTACGACGTTCGGACACACCATTACACTGTGGTGTTCCAGGTGGCGTGAGTAGTGAAACTATTTCACATTGTTTTAACTGAAGGCCAAACTCGTAACTCAAATATTTTACTTTTGCGATCATATCGTAGAAACTTTTATTTTGTTACGATGATTCTCCACTTCACTCTGAAATTCTTTAACTTTTCAATTGTTTCAGACTTGTGTTTCATTAAGTACATATACTCACATCTGCTCAAATCATCTGTGAAGATCAGAAAATAATGATACCTGTTGCAAGCTTTAATATTCATCGGACCACATACATCAGTATGCATGATTTCCAACAAATCTGTTGCTTGCTGCATTGTTCCGGAGAACGGAGTTTTAGTCATCTTGCCCATGAGGCATGGTTCGCAAGCATCAACTGATTCATAATCAAGTGATTCCAAAAGTCTCCTCTAAGTGATCATGTGATCCAAATCAACTAAACCATGTCCGATCATCACGTGAGATGGAGTAGTTTCAATGGTGAACATCACTATGTTGATCATATCTACTATATGATTCACGCTCGACCTTTCGGTCTCCGTGTTCCGAGGCCATATCTGTTATATGCTAGGCTCGTCAAGTTTAACCTGAGTATTCCGCGTGTGCAACTGTTTTGCGCCCGTTGTATTTGAACGTAGAGCCTATCACACCCGATCATCACGTGGTGTCTCAGCATGAAGAACTTTCGCAACGGTGCATACTCAGGGAGAACACTTATACTTTGATAATTTAGTGAGGGATCATCTTATAATGCTACCGTCAATCAAAGCAAGATAAGATGCGTAAAAGATAAACATCACATGCAATCAATATAAGTGATATGATATGGCCATCATCATCTTGTGCTTGTGATCTCCATCTCCAAAACATCGTCATGATTTCCATCGTCACCGGCATGACACCATGATCTCCATCATCTTGATCTATATCAATGTGTCGTCACATGGTCGTCTCACCAACTATTGCTCTTGCAACTATTGCTATCGCATAGCGATAATTGTAAAGTAATTATTTGGCGCTTGCATCTTATGCAATAAAGAGACAACCATAAGGCTTCTACCAGTTGCCGATAACTTCAACAAAACATGATCATATTATACAACAACTTATATCTCATCACGTCTTGACCATATCACATCACAACATGCCCTGCAAAAACAAGTTAGACGTCCTCTACTTTGTTGTTGCAAGTTTTACGTGGCTGCTACGGGCTGAGCAAGAACCGTTCTTACCTACGCATCGAAAACCACAACGATAGTTTGTCAAGTTAGTGCTGTTTTAACCTTCTCAAGGACCGGGCGTAGCCACACTCGGTTCAACTAAAGTTGGAGAAACTGACACCCGCTAGTCACCTGAGTGCATAGCACGGCGGTAAAACCAGCCTCGCGTAAGCGTACGCGTAATGTCGGTCCGGGCCGCTTCATCCAACAATACCGCTGAACCAAAGTGTGACATGCTGGTAAGTAGTATGACTTATATCGCCCACAACTCACTTGTGTTCTACTCGTGCATATGACATCTACGCATAAAACCTAGGCTCGGATGTCACTGTTGGGGAACGTAGTAATTTCAAAAATTTCCTACGCACACGCAAGATCATGGTGATGCATAGCAACGAGAGAGGAGAGTGTTGTCTACATACCCTCGTAGACCGAAATCGGAAGCATTAGCACAACGCGGTTGATGTAGTCGTACGTCTTCACGGCCCGACCGATCAAGCACCGAAACTACGGCACCTCCGAGTTCTAGCACACGTTCAGCTCGATGACGATCCCCGGACTCCGATCCAGCAGAATGTCAGGGAAGAGTTCCGTCAGCACGACGGCGTGGTGACGGTCTTGATGTTCTACCGTCGCAAGGCTTCGCCTAAGCACCGCTACAATATTATCGAGGATTATGGTGGAGAGGGGCACCGCACACGGCTAAGAGATCAATGATCAATTGTTGTGTCTATGGGGTGCCCCTGCCCCCGTATATAAAGGAGCAAGGGGGGAGGCGGCCGGCCTAGGAGGAGGGCGCGCCAAGGGGGGAGTCCTACTCCCACCGGGAGTAGGACTCCTCCTTCCCTTGTTGGAGTAGGAGAGAAGGAAAGAGGGGGAGGAACAAGGAAAAGGGGGTTGCACCCCTTGTCCAATTCGGACCAGAGGGGGGGCGCGTGCCTCCTTCCTTTTGGCCTCTCTCCTCTATTCCCGTATGGCCCAATAAGGCCCATATACTCCCCGGCGAATTCCCGTAACTCTCCGGTACTCCGAAAAATACCCGAATCACTCGGAACCTTTCCGATGTCCGAATATAGTCATCCAATGTATCGATCTTTACGTCTCGACCATTTCGAGACTCCTCGTCATGTCCCCGATCTCATCCGGGACTCCGAACTCCTTCGGTACATCAAAACTCATAAACTCATAATATAACTGTCATCGAAACCTTAAGCGTGCAGACCCTACGGGTTCGAGAACAATGTAGACATGACCGAGACACGTCTCCAGTCAATAACCAATAGCGGAACCTGGATGCTCATATTGGCTCCCACATATTCTACGAAGATCTTTATCGGTCAAACCGCATAACAACATACGTTGTTCCCTTTGCCATCGGTATGTTACTTGCCCGAGATTCGATCATTGGTATCTCAATACCTAGTTCAATCTCGTTACCGGCAAGTCTCTTTACTCGTTCCGTAACACATCATCCCGCAACTAACTCATTAGTTGTAATGCTTTCAAGGCTTATAGTGATGTGCATTACGGAGTGGGCCCAGAGATACCTCTCCGACAATCGGAGTGACAAATCCTAATCTCGAAATACGCCAACCCAACAAGTACCTTCGGAGACACCTGTAGAGCACCTTTATAATCACCCAGTTACGTTGTGATGTTTGGTAGCACACAAAGTGTTCCTCCGATAAACGGGAGTTGCATAATCTCATAGTCATAGGAACATGTATAAGTCATGAAGAAAGCAATAGCAACAAACTAAACGATCAAGTGCTATGCTAACGGAATGGGTCAAGTCAATCACATCATTCTCTAATGATGTGATCCCGTTAATCAAATGACAACTCATGTCTATGGTTAGGAAACATAACCATCTTTGATCAACGAGCTAGTCAAGTAGAGGCATACTAGTGACACTCTGTTTGTCTATGTATTCACACATGTATTATGTTTCTGGTTAATACAATTCTAGCATGAATAATAAACATTTATCATGATATAAGGAAATAAATAATAACTTTATCATTGCCTCTAGGGCATATTTCCTTCAGTGAGTAGATGAATTACAAGGACTAGCACATGGTAACATAGCATTGTGACTAGAAATAGTGCTAGTTCCACATGAGGCTCACTAGATGTTACCTTAGCAATCATGGCCTCGTGAGCTAACTTTAGCACATTATGGGATACTAGAAGATCATCATGAGAGCTTGTGAGCTTTACATGATTTTCTTCCAACATCCCATAATTGCTAGATAGCAACTCAAGTTGAGCCCTTAGCTCAACATTCCCCTTCAATATGGATGCTTCACAAGAGATAGAGTTAGTAGCACAAGCATCATCATTAGCAACAAGAGGAGAAGACAACTTGGCATGCTCCTTTGAATATGAAGCTTTAAGTTAAGCATGAGACTAGGTGAGTTTGATGAGCTCACTCTTAATGACCCTTGAGCTATTTTCGAGGTGCTCAAAGTCCTCAAGGAGTTTAGCATGCGCAACTTCAAGCTCGGCATTTTTAGTTTCAAAAGCATGGGCCACCTCAAGAGCTCTATCATGAGATTCCTTCACTCTAGATAATTCTAGAGCAAAAGTCTCCTCAAGAGATTCCTTGGTGGTTTGTTCAAGTTCAAGAGCTTGAGAGAGGTCTGCAATCTCATTAGCGTAATCACGCTCATGACCTTCCATTTTATCAATGGTGACCTCATGCTCCTCAAGATGAGATTCCAACTCATCAATATATTTCTTGCCCTCAATAGCAATAGACATGATTTCCATGAAGTTGGAACGAGCAATTTTATTCTTAAGAAGAGCTTTAAAAATCATTTCCCCCTTAATTTTTAAGGAGGCAACATCATCATTCTCTTCATCATAATCAACATCATCATCACTCTTGCAATCATCAATATCATCACAAGATATATTGGGATTCAACATGGGAGATACCTTTGAAGCCTTGGCCACGAGGCAAAATGCAATAGATGATGACGTAGGATCCCTTGAAGCACCATTCAAGACCACATCTTGTTCTATGGAGTGTTGGGTTTCCACTACATTGTTAGCACAACAATTCAAGGAAATATATGCATTTTTATCATGGCAACAAGACATAGTAAGCATATCATCATGATATTTAGTCAAGCAATTTCTACATGATATGAAAGGACTATCAACACAAGCATGTGAAACATTTGGAGTGCTAGAAGTGTTGGGGAACGTAGTAATTTCAAAATTTTCCTACGCACACGCAAGATCATGGTGATGCATAGCAACGAGGGGGGAGAGTATGATCTACGTACCCTTGTAGATCGCAACGGAAGCGTTGACACAACGTAGAGGAAGTAGTCGTACATCTTCTTCCCGATCCGACCGATCCAAGCACCGTTACTCCGGCACCTCCGAGTTCTTAGCACACGTATAGGTCGATGACGCTCCCCGGGCTCCGATCCAGCAAAGCTTCGGGGATGAGTTCCGTCAGCACAACGGCGTGGTGACGATGATGATGTTCTACCGACGCAGGGCTTCGCCTAAGCACTACAACGATATGACCGAGGTGGAATATGGTGGTAGGGGGCACCGCACACGGCTAAGGAACGATCACGAGGATCAACTTGTGTGTTCTAGGGTGCCCCTTGCCTTAGTATATAAAGGAGCCAGGGAGAGGGGGCGGCCGGCCAAGGTGGGCGCGCCAAGGGGGTAGGACAAGGAGTAGGACTCCTAGTTGGACAAGGAGAGAGGGGAAAAGAGGTGGAAGAGAGGAAGGAAAGGGGGGGCCGCCGCCCCCTTCCCTTGTCCTATTCGGACTAGGAAGGGGAGGGGCGCCGCGGCCACCTCTTGCCTCCTTCTCTCTTCTCCCTCAAGGCCCATGTAGGCCCAATAAACCCCCGGGGGGGTTCCGGTAACCCCCGGTACTCCGGAAAAATGCCGATTTCACCCGGAACGATTCCGATGTCCAAATATAGGTTTCCAATATATCAATCTTTACGTCTCGACCATTTCGAGACTCCTCGTCATGTCCGTGATCACATCCGGGACTCCGAAATACCTTCGGTACATCAAAACATATAAACTCATAATACCGATCGTCACAAAACTTTAAGCGTGCGGACCCTACGGTTCGAGAACAATGTAGACATGACCGAGACACATCTCCGGTCAATAACCAATAGCGGGACCTGGATGCCCATATTGGCTCCTACATATTCTACAAAGATCTTTATCGGTCAGACCGCATAACAACATACGTTGTTCCCTTTGTCATCGGTATGTTACTTGCCCGAGATTCGATCGTCGGTATCCAATACCTAGTTCAATCTCGTTACCGGCAAGTCTCTTTACTCGTTCCGTAATACATCATCTCACAACTAACATATTAGTTGTAATGCTTGCAAGGCTTATGTGATGTGCATTACCGAGAGGGCCCAGAGATACCTCCGACAATCGGAGTGACAAATCCTAATCTCGAAATACGCCAACCAACATCTACCTTTGGAGACACCTGTAGTACTCCTTTATAATCACCCAGTTACGTTGTGACGTTTGGTAGCACCCAAAGTGTTCCTCCGGTAAACGGGAGTTGCATAATCTCATAGTCATAGGAACATGTATAAGTCATGAAGAAAGCAATAGCAACATACTAAACGATCGGGTGCTAAGCTAATGGAATGGGTCATGTCAATCAGATCATTCAACTAATGATGTGATCCCATTAATCAAATAACAACTATTTTGTCTATGGTTAGGAAACATAACCATCTTTGATTAATGAGCTAGTCAAGTAGAGGCATACTAGTGACACTCTGTTTGTCTATGTATTCACACATGTATTATGTTTCCGGTTAATACAATTCTAGCATGAATAATAAACATTTATCATGATATAAGGAAATAAATAATAACTTTATTATTGCCTCTAGGGCATATTTCCTTCAGTCTCCCACTTGCACTAGAGTCAATAATCTAGATTACACAGTAATGATTCTAACACCCATGGAGCCTTGGTGCTGATCATGTTTTGCTCGTGGAAGAGGCTTAGTCAACGGGTCTGCAACATTCAGATCCGTATGTATCTTGCAAATCTCTATGTCTCCCACCTGGACTAGATCCCGGATGGAATTGAAGCGTCTCTTGATGTGCTTGGTTCTCTTGTGAAATCTGGATTCCTTTGCTAGGGCAATTGCACCAGTATTGTCACAAAAGATTTTCATTGGACCCAATGCACTAGGTATGACACCTAGATCGGATATGAACTCCTTCATCCAGACTCCTTCATTTGCTGCTTCCGAAGCAGCTATGTATTCTGCTTCACATGTAGATCCCGCTACGACGCTTTGTTTAGAACTGCACCAACTGACAGCTCCACCGTTTAATGTAAACACGTATCCGGTTTGCGATTTAGAATCGTCCGGATCAGTGTCAAAGCTTGCATCAACGTAACCTTTTACGATGAGCTCTTTGTCACCTCCATATATGAGAAACATATCCTTAGTCCTTTTCAGGTATTTCAGGATGTTCTTGACCGCTGTCCAGTGATCCATTCCTGGATTACTTTGGTACCTCCCTGCTAAACTTATAGCAAGGCACACATCAGGTCTGGTACACAGCATTGCATACATGATAGAGCCTATGGCTGAAGCATAGGGAACATCTTTCATTTTCTCTCTATCTTCTGCAGTGGTCGGGCTTTGAGTCTTACTCAATTTGACACCTTGTAACACAGGCAAGAACCCTTTCTTTGCTTGATCCATTTTGAACTTTTTCAAAACTTTGTCAAGGTATGTGCTTTGTGAAAGTCCAATTAGGCGTCTTGATCTATCTCTATAGATCTTAATGCCTAATATATAAGCAGCTTCACCGAGGTCTTTCATTGAAAAACTCTTATTCAAGTATCCCTTTATGCTATCCAGAAATTCTATATCATTTCCAATTAGTAATATGTCATCTACATATAATATCAGAAATGCTACAGAGCTCCCACTCACTTTCTTGTAAATACAGGCTTCTCCAAAAGTCTGTATAAAACCAAATGCTTTGATCACACTATCAAAGCATTTATTCCAACTCCGAGAGGCTTGCACCAGTCCATAAATGGATTGCTGGAGCTTGCACACTTTGTTAGCTCCCTTTGGATCGACAAAACCTTCCGGTTGCATCATATACAACTCTTCTTCCAGAAATCCATTCAGGAATGCAGTTTTTACATCCATCTGCCAAATTTCATAATTATAAAATGCGGCAATTGCTAACATGATTCGGACAGACTTAAGCATCGCTACGGGTGAGAAGGTCTCATCGTAGTCAATCCCTTGAACTTGCCGAAAACCTTTTGCGACAAGTCGAGCTTTGTAGACAGTAATATTACCGTCGGCATCAGTCTTCTTCTTGAAGATCCATTTATTCTCAATTGCTTGCCAATCATCGGGCAAGTCAACCAAAGTCCAGACTTTGTTCTCATACATGGATCCCATCTCAGATTTCATGGCTTCAAGCCATTTTGCGGAATCTGGGCTCACCATCGCTTCTTCATAGTTCGTAGGTTCATCATGATCTAGTAGCATGACTTCCAGAACAGGATTACCGTACCACTCTGGTGCGGATCTTACTCTGGTTGATCTACGAGGTTCAGTAGTATCTTGTTCTGAAGTTTCATGATCATTATCATTAGCTTCCTCACTAATCGGTGTAGGTCTCGCAGAAACAGGTTTCTGTGATGTACTACTTTCCAATAAGGGAGCAGGTACAGTTACCTCGTCAAGTTCTACTTTCCTCCCACTCACTTCTTTCGAGAGAAACTCCTTCTCTAGAAAGGATCCATTCTTAGCAACGAATGTCTTGCCTTCGGATCTGTGATAGAAGGTGTACCCAACAGTTTCCTTTGGGTATCCTATGAAGACACATTTCTCCGATTTAGGTTCGAGCTTATCAAGTTGAAGCTTTTTCACATAAGAATCGCAGCCCCAAACTTTAAGAAACGACAACTTTGGTTTCTTGCCAAACCATAGTTCATAAGGCGTCGTCTCAACGGATTTTGATGGTGCCCTATTTAACGTGAATGCGGCCGTCTCTAAAGCATAACCCCAAAACGATAGCGGTAAATCAGTAAGAGACATCATAGATCTCACCATATCCAGTAAAGTACGATTACGACGTTCGGACACACCATTACGCTGTGGTGTTCCGGGTGGCGTGAGTTGCGAAACTATTCCACAATTTTTCAAATGTACACCAAACTCGTAACTCAAATATTCTCCTCCACGATCAGATCATAGAAACTTTATTTTCTTGTTACGATGATTTTCCACTTCACTCTGAAATTCTTTGAACTTTTCAAATGTTTCAGACTTATGTTTCATTAAGTAGATATACCCGTATCTGCTTAAATCATCTGTGAAGGTGAGAAAATAACAATATCCGCCACGAGCCTCAATATTCATCGGACCACGTACATCTGTATGTATGATTTCCAACAAATCTGTTGCTCTCTCCATAGTACCGGAGAACGGTGTTTTAGTCATCTTGCCCATGAGGCACGGTTCGCAAGTACCAAGTGATTCATAATCAAGAGGTTCCAAAAGCCCATCAGTATGGAGTTTCTTCATGCGCTTTACACCGATATGACCTAAACGGCAGTGCCACAAATAAGTTGCACTATCATTATCAACTCTGCATCTTTTGGTTTCAACACTATGAATATGTGTATTACTACTATCGAGATTCAATAAGAATAGACCATTCCGCAAGGGTGCATGACCATAAAGATATTACTCATATAAATAGAACAACCATTATTCTCTGATTTAAATGAATAACCGTCTCGCATTAAACAAGATCCAGATATAATGTTCATGCTCAACGCTGGCACCAAATAACAATTATTTAGGTCTAATACTAATCCCGAAGGTAGATGTAGAGGTAGCATGCCGACCGCGATCACATCGACTTTGGAACCGTTTCCTACGCGCATCGTCACCTCGTCCTTTGCCAGTGTTCGCTTAATCCGTAGTCCCTGTTTCGAGTTGCAAATATTAGCAACAGAACCAGTATCAAATACCCAAGTGCTACTGCGAGCTCTAGTAAGGTACACATCAATAACATGTATATCACATATACCTTTGTTCACCTTGCCATCCTTCTTATCCGCCAAATACTTGGGGCAGTTCCGCTTCCAGTGACCAGTCTGCTTGCAGTAGAAGCACTCAGTTTCAGGCTTAGGTCCAGACTTGGGTTTCTTCTCTTGAGTAGCAACTTGCTTGCCGTTCTTTTTGAAGTTCCCCTTCTTCTTCCCTTTGCCCTTTTTCTTGAAACTAGTGGTCTTGTTGACCATCAACACTTGATGCTCCTTCTTGATTTCTACCTCCGCGGCTTTCAGCATTGCGAAGAGCTCGGGAATAGTCTTATTCATCCCTTGCATATTATAGTTCATCACGAAGCTCTTGTAGCTTGGTGGCAGTGATTGGAGAATTCTGTCAATGACGCAATCATCTGGAAGATTAACTCCCAATTGAATCAAGTGATTATTATACCCAGACATTTTGAGTATATGCTCACTGACAGAACTGTTCTCCTCCATCTTGCAGCTATAGAACTTATTGGAGACTTCATATCTCTCAATCCGGGCATTTGCTTGAAATATTAACTTCAACTCCTGGAACATCTCATATGCTCCATGACGTTCAAAACGTCGTTGAAGTCCCGATCCTAAGCCGTAAAGCATGGCACACTGAACTATCGAGTAGTCATCAGCTTTGCTCTGCCAGACGTTCATAACATCTGGTGTTGCTCCAACAGCAGGCCTGGCACCCAGCGGTGCTTCCAGGACGTAATTCTTCTGTGCAGCAATGAGGATAATCCTCAAGTTACGGACCCAGTCCGTGTAATTGCTACCATCATCTTTCAACTTTGCTTTCTCAAGGAACGCATTAAAATTCAACGGAACAACAGCACGAGCCATCTATCTACAATCAACATAAACAAGCAAGATACTATCAGGGACTAAGTTCATGATAAATTTAAGTTCAATTAATCATATTACTTAAGAACTCCCACTTAGATAGACATCCCTCTAATCCTCTAAGTGATCACGTGATCCAAATCAACTAAACCATGTCCGATCATCACGTGAGATGGAGTAGTTTCATTGGTGAACATCGCTATGTTGATCATATCTACTATATGATTCACGCTCGACCTTTCGGTCTCCGTGTTCCGAGGCCATATCTGCATATGCTAGGCTCGTCAAGTATAACCCGAGTATTCTGCGTGTGCAAAACTGGCTTGCACCCGTTGTAGATGGACGTAGAGCTTATCACACCCGATCATCACGTGGTGTCTGGGCACGACAAACTTTGGCAACGGTGCATACTCAGGGAGAACACTTCTTGATAATTTAGTGAGAGATCATCTTATAATGCTACCGTCAATCAAAGCAAGATAAGATGCATAAAAGATAAACATCACATGCAATCAATATAAGTGATATGATATGGCCATCATCATCTTGTGCCTGTGATCTCCATCTCCGAAGCACCGTCATGATCACCATCGTCACCGGCGCGACACCTTGATCTCCATCGTAGCATCGTTGTCGTCTCGCCAATCTTATGCTTCCACGACTATCGCTACCGCTTAGTGATAAAGTAAAGCATTACATCGCGATTGCATTGCATACAATAAAGCGACAACCATATGGCTCCTGCCAGTTGCCGATAACTCGGTTACAAAACATGATCATCTCATACAATAAAATTTAGCATCATGTCTTGACCATATCACATCACAACATGCCCTGCAAAAACAAGTTAGACGTCCTCTACTTTGTTGTTGCAAGTTTTACGTGGCTGCTACGGGCTTAAGCAAGAACCAATCTCACCTACGCATCAAAACCACAACGATAGTTTTGTCAATTTGACTCCGTTTTAACCTTCGCAAGGACCGGGCGTAGCCATACTCGGTTCAACTAAAGTTGGAGAGACTGTCGCCCGCAAGCCACCTATGTGCAAAGCACGTCGGGAGAACCGGTCTCGCGTAAGCGTACGCGTAATGTCGGTCCGGGTCGTCTCGTCCAACAATACCGCCGAACCAAAGTATGACATGCTGGTAGGCAGTATGACTTATATCGCCCACAACTCACTTGTGTTCTACTCGTGCATATAACATCAAACCATAAAACCTAGGCTCTGATACCACTGTTGGGGAACGTAGTAATTTCAAAATTTTCCTACGCACACGCAAGATCATGGTGATGCATAGCAACGAGAGGGGAGAGTATGATCTATGTACCCTTGTAGATCGCAATGGAAGCGTTGACACAACATAGAGGAAGTAGTCGTACGTCTTCTTCCCGATCCGACCGATCCAAGCACCGTTACTCCGGCACCTCCGAGTTCTTAGCACACGTACAGCTCGATGACGCTCCCCGGGCTCCGATCCAGCAAAGCTTCGGGGATGAGTTCCGTTAGAACAACGGCGTGGTGACGATGATGATGTTCTACCTATGCAGGGCTTCGCCTAAGCACTACAACGATATGACCGAGGTGGAATATGGTGGTAGGGGGCACCGCACACGGCTAAGGAACGATCACGAGGATCAACTTGTGTGTTCTAGGGTGCCCCTTGCCTCAGTATATAAAGGAGCCAGGGAGAGGGGGCGGCCGGCCAAGGTGGGCGCGCCAAGGGGGAGTCCTACTCCCACCGGGAGTAGGACTCCTAGTTGGACAAGGAGAGAGAGGAAAGAGGTGGAAGAGAGGAAGGAAAGGGGGGCGCCGCCCCCTTCCCTTGTCCTATTCGGACTAGGAAGGGGAGGGGCGCGCGGCCACCTCTTGCCTCCTTCTCTCTTCTCCCTCAAGGCCCATGTAGGCCCAATAAACCCCCGGGGGGGTTCCGGTAACCCCCGGTACTCCGGAAAAATGCCGATTTCACCCGGAACGATTCCGATGTCCAAATATAGGTTTCCAATATATCAATCTTTACGTCTCGACCATTTCGAGACTCCTCGTCATGTCCGTGATCATATCCGGGACTCCGAACAAACTTCGGTACATCAAAAATGCATAAACTCATAATAACTGTCATCGTAACTTTAAGCGTGCGGACCCTACGGTTCGAGAACAATGTAGACATGACCGAGACACATCTCCGGTCAATAACCAATAGCGGGACCTGGATGCCCATATTGGCTCCTACATATTCTACAAAGATCTTTATCGGTCAGACCGCATAACAACATACGTTGTTCCCTTTGTCATCGGTATGTTACTTGCCCGAGATTCGATCGTCGGTATCCAATACCTAGTTCAATCTCGTTACCGGCAAGTCTCTTTACTCGTTCTGTAATACATCATCTCACAACTAACATATTAGTTGTAATGCTTGCAAGGCTTATGTGATGTGCATTACCGAGAGGGCCCAGAGATACCTCTCCGACAATCGGAGTGACAAATCCTAATCTCGAAATACGCCAACCCAACATCTACCTTTGGAGACACCTGTAGTACTCCTTTATAATCACCCAGTTACGTTGTGACGTTTGGTAGCACCCAAAGTGTTCCTCCGGTAAACGGGAGTTGCATAATCTCATAGTCATAGGAACATGTATAAGTCATGAAGAAAGCAATAGCAACATACTAAACGATCGGGTGCTAAGCTAATGGAATGGGTCATGTCAATCAGATCATTCAACTAATGATGTGATCCCATTAATCAAATAACAACTATTTTGTCTATGGTTAGGAAACATAACCATCTTTGATTAATGAGCTAGTCAAGCAGAGGCATACTAGTGACACTCTGTTTGTCTATGTATTCAC